>NC_090321.1:75533182-75833182 GCF_040869045.1 Eurosta solidaginis | reverse complement strand
ATCATGCTATCTCAAAATCTTTTTCCAAAATTTCCCAATTCAGGATTTGTCACAAAACCGCCCTATATTAGAGTTAGATTGAAGAACGCTTGTTGCAAAGAGTTATCCTCCGTTTGATTTCTAAGATCGGGATGTACACGCCTTGAAGAAAACTTGGGGTACAGTATATCCAAGCCACCATTGTCAACGAAGCATCAACACTTCCGGAAATAAAATGTAGGTATTACATTACGTAGTATGAATTGGAATAACTTTTCAAAAATCACACCCTACTTATAAATTTCTGAATTTGAATTGTAGTTTTCTGAACTTGAATTGTAATTTTCTCAACTTGAAATAAAAATTATGAACTTTAATTGTATTTTTCTGAACTTGAATTGTAATTTTCTGAATTTAAATTAGAATTTCTGAACTTGAATTTGAATTTTCTGAACTTGACTTGCAATTTTCTGAACTTGAATTTTAAATTTCTGAACTTAAACTGGAAAAGATGTACACTATACTTTCACTGATCAATTATTTATTAACATTTGCCCTCAACGTTTATAAAATGTTTTCTGAAAAAAATTTTAATATTGTCACGGATATTAGCATCCCTAAGCTATACCATCACTAAAGCGATGCTAAGCGATGTTTACGTTAATAATCAGATCAAGTATACACATATATAAGGCAGCCCAGAGAGATGTCACACACAGATGCATTTACTTATACGGCTATGTGCGCGCGAGAGACTGTAAACTACAAACATTCACATCAATAATTCAATCTTTATGTGTTTACATACACGAATAAATAATTGCGTCTACACATATGTACGTATACGAGCAGCGGAGCGACAATGCACAAACACATGCATATATCTTATCTCAGTGGTCACAAGAGAGGGCAATAATTTGTGCACGTTGTTGTGGCTGGCGATTTTGTAGCCGAAACAACTAGTAACTTCTGGAAATCGAAGAGCCTAGAAGTATGCAGCATAAACTATAAAAGCGGTGCAGGCGAGTAAGAAGTAATTCAGTTTGAGTTGAGCAATCAATCAGTTATTGATTAGGCCAGCGAGTAGCAAAGTATAAGTGTTATTGTGAAGTACTTTAATAAAGGCCATTTTTCCATTATTCAATATTGGAGTTATTTATTCAACAGTTTAGTGATTCGAACTTAGCAGAGGATTGCAAATAAGAGGATTTGCAAGTAAATTCGTTACAATTGGTGTCAGAAGAGGAATTGTTGAATAAATTCCGAAGATTGGGAATACAACTTGGACATGGCAAAGTTCATTGAATTGAAGATCCAGCAACTGGAAAAGGAGTTGGAGAACCGTGGATTAAATACAACCGGCAATAAGATCGAACTTCAAGCACGGCTACGAGAGGTAATGGAGTCGCAAGGAATTGATGTGGACGAGTTTGTCTTTTATCCTGATGGGGACGAAACAACAACAAAAATTGAAGAGAAAAACGAAACATCGCAGACAGTTACAAACACAGACTTGAACATGATATTGGCTGCAATATCGGCACAACTGTCCGAAATGTCATCACAAATATCCACCAACATGTCATCCCAACTGGAAGAACAAAAGACAAATATAACATCCCAACTGGAGTCACAGAAGACATATATGGCATCCCAACTGGAATCACAGGAGGCACGTATTTCAGAAATGACGTCGCAAGTGTCATCTCAACTGGAAGACCAAAAGATATATATGGCATCTCAATTGGAAGCGCAAGAGGCACGTATATCTGAAATGTCGGCAGAAATTTTGGAACAGGTATCATCAAAACTGGAAGTGCAGGATGCAAAAATGGCTCAATTTCAGGCAGAAGTAAATGATTTAAAAGGTCGTATGGAGCAGTTACAACTAAATCGCCCAGCTGTTTCAGCGAGTAATCCAAAGGTAAAGACACCATCCTTTGACGGTTCTGTTCCTTTTCAGGTCTTTAAGCTACAGTTTGAGAAGACCGCAGCAGTGAACCAATGGAATGCTGAAGATAAAGTTGCAGCTCTGTTCGTGGCACTGAAAGGGCCTGCCGCGGAAATCTTACAGACCATCCCAGAGTACGAGCGGAACCATTACGAAACATTGATGAGCGCTTTAGAGAGACGTTACGGAAGCGAGCATAGAAAACAGATATTCCAAATTGAGTTGCAAAACCGCTACCAAAAATCAAATGAGACATTGCAGGAGTTTGCTTCAGATATTGAAAGATTGGCTCATCTTGCAAATGCGGACGCACCCGTGGAATACACTGAAAGGGTAAAAATCCAGAGTTTCATAAATGGCATACGGGACGTGGAAACGAAGCGAGCTACATACGCAAACCCAAAGCTGACATTTGCTGAAACGGTATCACATGCATTGACTCAGGAAACGGCCTCACTATTGAGTAAACCAGCATACAAAGCTCATCGTGTAGAAGTGGAAAGACCAGATTGGGTAGACACTATTTTGGAAGCACTGAAGGGATCACAACAGAAAAATGCCGGAGTTATTAAATGTTTCAAGTGCGGCAACCCAGGTCACATTGCACGTCATTGCGATCTTGGTCCTAATAGTTCCAGCAATGTGGATGGCCGTAAACGGAAAGCTGGCGGAAATGAGCAAGAGCGTGTCGAATGTAAAGAACGAAAACTTGCCCCGGCTATTGAATGTCCTATGATATCTGTGTCGCAAATTGGAAGGAAATCAAGCAGTCTTACCGTCAGAGGGAATGTGGATGGCAAAGAACGAGTACTGACTGTAGATACGGGCGCATCTCATTCCTTGATCCGATCTGACTTGGTCAACAGGAGAGTAAAACCGTTACCTGGAGCAAAGTTGCGTACGGTCACTGGCGAGTATAACCAAGTTCAGGGAGAAGTGATATGTGAAGTATTGATTGGGAAGGTCATGGTTCTACACAAATTTGTTGTGGCGGAGATTGTTGATGAAGTGATATTGGGAGTGGATTTCTTGGTTGACCATGACATCAAGATCGATATGCAGAGAAGGGTGATGTGTTATGAGAACCAAGATGTGCCACTTAACTTTAGTTTGGAAAAAGGGTTCAGCAGTAATCGGGTACTGGTGGAGAAGACTCGACGAAGGCCACGAAATTCAAAGGTAAAGGTTGATGGAACAAATGGGCCAAACAAATCAAAACCGAAGGTACCTGTGAGAGAAACACTGGCATTGAAAAGCCCTAACGGACGTACTGAAACGAAGAAAGAATGCAAGGGTGGTTTCAAGCCAAGGCACACTACTGTTGTGAAGCGTCGGAACGATACTGATTATGCAAAGGAAATCCGTCCAGCGCAAGCTCTGCGAAGTAGTTCTTCATTGGTCAAGCAACAGAGTGCGAGGGAACGATCCAGGATAATGAGTAGTAAGATGAAACACAGGTACGATAAGGAAAATAATTCGAAAGGTTTCTGGGCGGGAGATTTTGTACTGTTATACAACCCTCACCGGCGGAAAGGTGTTCCATCCAAATTTCGGTGCAGTTGGGAAGGCCCGTACAAGGTTGTGAAGATCAGTGATACCATCTACCGCATACAAAGCATTGAGAAACCACGGAGTAGAAGAGTGGTACATTTGGCGATGCTAGCAGCGTTTAGATCGAGAGATTTGTCTGATCGGGACGATCAGACTTAGGTGGAGGGAAGTGTCACGGATATTAGCATCCCTAAGCTATACCATCACTAAAGCGATGCTAAGCGATGTTTACGTTAATAATCAGATCAAGTATACACATATATAAGGCAGCCCAGAGAGATGTCACACACAGATGCATTTACTTATACGGCTATGTGCGCGCGAGAGACTGTAAACTACAAACATTCACATCAATAATTCAATCTTTATGTGTTTACATACACGAATAAATAATTGCGTCTACACATATGTACGTATACGAGCAGCGGAGCGACAATGCACAAACACATGCATATATCTTATCTCAGTGGTCACAAGAGAGGGCAATAATTTGTGCACGTTGTTGTGGCTGGCGATTTTGTAGCCGAAACAACTAGTAACTTCTGGAAATCGAAGAGCCTAGAAGTATGCAGCATAAACTATAAAAGCGGTGCAGGCGAGTAAGAAGTAATTCAGTTTGAGTTGAGCAATCAATCAGTTATTGATTAAGCCAGCGAGTAGCAAAGTATAAGTGTTATTGTGAAGTACTTTAATAAAGGCCATTTTTCCATTATTCAATATTGGAGTTATTTATTCAACAGTTTAGTGATTCGAACTTAGCAGAGGATTGCAAATAAGAGGATTTGCAAGTAAATTCGTTACAATATATTTAATACTAAAAACGCTATATATCGTTTATCACTGCAAGTTTACTTTAAGTTACTTTTCAAAACATTCGCACGACATCTCTGTTCGGTCTTTATAAATCTACTTTATTTTTTATGAACAAGCGGTTAAATATGCATGATTCAATCACAAGAGGTTTGCTCGACAGACACATTTTTTGACAATTGCAGCCATTTTGCTCACAAATCGAATTGACATCCGTTAACTGTGTTGTTTCTTTCCCAAATTTGGGAAAATATTAGTAGTAGAAATAGGAAGCAATCAGTTCACAAATACCCGATAAGTACGTAACTGCATAATTCCTTAGAACATTTATTTTAATTTTATGATGAATTTATTAACTATGCCATGATCTATTAGTGTGGCTGAACATAGGTTTTATGAAAAGTACAGACACCAAGGTATCGCGCACTTTCGTAAACCTATGAACATACGAAACCTAAACCAATTCAAAATTCATCGTGCAACGTCAAACCCTCGACTATTAAATCGATTCACGTAAAAATGTCATTAGTAAATAATGGAGATGCCATAACGAAATGTACTCATTGGGCATGTTAACTTATTCAGGTAAAAGTCTAGAAGATGAGTCTACTGCTAATACGCGTCCAAAAATATCGAGAGAGGTGATGTCCACAACAATAATCCTAAAGCGGAAAAGAAAAATTGTATCTCTGTCCGGAGATATTTGGAGTATATATCTCAATATTTGTAGTATAACAGCAAACAAAAGTGAACTGGAGAGGCTTGTCGAAATAAGAAAACCAAACATTGTACTATGCGCAGAAACATGCACAACTGATCTTATAATGGATACCGAATTAAATATTCCGACATACAAATGTATTCGTTGCGATTCCCATAGTAGACATACGGGTGGTGTTTTGATGTATGTTCATGAAAATTTAGAGATTAGTATAGTCTGCAATATAGCCATTAACATGAATATATGGTGCATTATTATAAAAATCAAAAAATGTGCGTTAAAATGGCAAATTGGTGTACTTTATCACTCACCGAGTAGCAGTGACGCCGACTTTATTACGTTTTTAGATGAAATCCTGACTGAAAACCTTAAGGAACCAGACAATAATATCATAATTGGAGATTTTAACATCAATATGAATGTATCGTCAACATACTCGAAACACCTATTAAGTTTATTCGCACAAAGGGCAATGATTCAAAGAATTAATTTCAATACGAGAACAACAGAGAACTCGTCTACCAAAATTGACTTGCTCTTTAGTAATAATGATTAAGTTAGGTCGGAAAATATAGTTGAATATAGAATTTCGGATCATGAAACAATTAATTTCAAAGTGCCAACAACAAAGTTTTGCAGAATGAGAAGTTACTCTACTTTTACCTCATGGGAATACTATAGTTTCGAAAACCTTTTAAATAAGCTAAGAGCATGCGATTTTAGCTTTATACGTATTGCGGGAGTAGAAAATAAAACTATAGCCCTGAACAAAACATAGCCCTGAAGAGAACAAAAATACAACTGAGAAATAAGTGGTATGACCGTGAGTTTACAGCTCTCCATAAAAGAAAACTTGAGCTATATAATATTGCAACAGAAACAGGATACTGGGATGAATACAATGTATTAAAGGAAATATACAAAAGTACTATTATGTATAAGAAGAAGATGTATATGGAAGGCAGAGTTCACAGCAATAACGGAAACATGAAGCGGATGTGGAAGTGTCTGAAAGACCTCGCAGAGCTTACAGATAACAGAAAACATATCACTAAGATAGTAATACATGGCGAATGCATCGATAATGAGTATCATATAGCTAATGCCCTAAACAATTTTTTTGTACAGAGCATAAACGAAATTAGTGATAGTATCGAAGAAATGCCTACTGCATCCGAACTAAACGTTGATCGCGCGATCGCAATAGAACCATTTCTTTTCACTGACATTGAGTTAGATGATATAATGAATATCACTAAAGCTTTTAAAAATAAATATGGCGGAGAAAAGCTTTTATCTGAGGGTGTCTTCAAGGATTCCATGATGTACATTGGTAACTTTTACAAAGATATAATAAATGAGTCCCTAAATAATGGCATTGTTCCAAACTGCTGGAAAGTTTCAACAATAGTACCTGTGGAAAAAGTAAAAAATACAGTGAAACCGGAGGAGCTACGGCCAATCGATACGTTACCCTCAGATGAGAAAATTATGGAAATGGTGGTGAATAATCAATTGGTGGCATACCTAGAAAAGCACAAAGCTATTATACCAGAACAGTCTGGATTCAGGAAGAGCCATTCTTGTGAAACAACACTTAACATGGTTATTGCAGAATGGAAAGAAGATATATCGAATTAAAAATTTGTGGTGCCTGTCTTCTTAGACTTGAAACCGGCCTTTGAAACAGTTGATAGACGGGAATTGTTGAATGTTTTGTTCAAAACTGGTGTCAGAGGAAAGACTTTGGAATGGTTCCAAAGTTATCTCAGTGACAGAAAGCAAACGACGGTAATTGGAAACACAGTCTCATCGGTTGTGGATGTATATATCGGATTGCCACAAGGTTCAGTACTTGCACCGATACTATTTACATTGTACATAAATGATATAAAAAAATGCTTAAAATATTGTAATATACGTCTATTTGCGGATTGATGCCCTGCTCATCATCAGTGAGAAATATGCCGACTGTGCAATGCAGAAAGCACATGAAGATCTTGACTCTCTATACAACTGGTTGTGTCTTAAAAAATTGAAGTGAAATATAGATAAGACTAAGTTCATTGTATTTTGCAAAAACCAGAACATCATACGTAATAACGATTTAAACAATATAACCCTGAAGATAAAAAACAATTTAATTCAAAGAGTAAATGAAATGAAGTACTTAGGAGTTTTAATTGATGAAAACCTGAATTTTGGAGAACATATAAATTATCTTGAAAGAAAAATTGCGCAGAAAATAGGATTCATGTACAGAACATGCAAACATATTAGTCAACGTCATAAAATAATGGTGTATCGTTCAATTATTGAGCCGCACTTTATATACTGTCCTACAATTCTGCTGATAGCGAGTGATATGCAAATTAAAAGACTACAAATACAACAAAACAAGGCAATGCGATTTATATTAAAATGTCCCTCAAGAACTATAATGCTGAATCGGCTAAACTGGCTTAGTATAAAACAGTCAATAAGTTACTTCACTTTGAAATTTATACATCATGTAAGATTTGGAATGCTACTGAGTTACCTGAGCAACAAAATATTATATAATCACAAGATCCATAGTTATGGAACTAGATTCTGCAATAATATAAGACTGCCTAGAGTAAGAACAGAGTTCGCAAAGAAGACTTTAGAATACACAGGGTACAAAATGTACAATGAACTACCTACTGAGATAAAAGATTGTGAAAATATTAATAAGTTTAAAGTAAAATTATTTTTATATTGTAAAACACTTAATATTTAATGAAACAAATGTTTACTTAACAACAACTAGGTCTTAAAGACCGTAATAAATAATGTTACGGTCTGCTGCTACGGTCTACGGCTACGATCCACTTGGGAGCGTGTTCACGCGAACACACCTAGCGATGTGGCGAAAGTGGCGATAAAAAAGTATCGAAAACAAGAAAAAGACAGACCTGCCATCACGAGGAAAGAAAAGGCAAGGAGTTTCCGGCTGCATACACACGAAGAAAGATAAAAAAATTTTGGTAAGAAATAAAAATCGAGAAAAATCGCCGAGTTTCCGGCCAGATCGACATCAAAAAAGATGATGGTGGTAAAACGTATTTACCTAGAGTATTTATAAATGATTATTGGAACCTGCAACGTGAACATTTTCCCATCAATGAAACAACGCCAGAATTAGATTTGCATTTAACCTATCAACCATTAGGCATGTTCAAGTGGCAATTGTATGCAGCGCAGCAAATGTAAAAAATTGGGTGGTAATAAATCTTAACCTAGTGAGGACACTACCACCGGCGTAAAGGCCAGCACGAAGCTTTATCGCCACCTGGGTCATTTGGTCACCTCGGACCACAGCGCCAACCGCCACCAACGGTGCCTACTATTACCACGGGCATCACCATCGGTAGTACCTCCCCCAACTCCTTCATTAGCGCAACCACGAGCGCAACAACCATCAGACGTACCGCCACACCAGTTGCAACGCACGTAGCGGGGCCACGTACATAGGCTTGCGGCCACTAATGGTAACACCAACAACAGGCGGTACCACCGACCCAAATACTAGCCGCATTCTTATTAGCTGCGTTCATACCTGCAATAATACTACTAGCGCATCCTTATTGGCTGCGTCCATCCCGGCTATAACAATACTAGCACAACCCGTATCAGCTACGACCAGACGGGCTACAATAAACCAGCTACAATGACGATCACAGGGCAGCGAGTATAGGCCTGCCGGCATTCCAATTGCGATAACGAACATCAGCGGTTAAAGCGGTGAGTTCGTTCCACTACTGAACTAAAGTTATGTATTTGTAGCCTTAACCCTATCTTTTAAAATTATATTTTTGACTCCGCAACATTATGTAATGTTAATGTACCACCATACTCAAATTTAGGGCTACCACCCTATTGTAGAATCAAAGCAAAATTGAATACGAATGCAATATGCACAATGACCGGAGGAAATGAAAAGTTAAAAAGAAAAGAAGCAATTCTTATTGTACGTTCAAGTCGTGGCATACTGAAAAGAAATTTTAACCAACACAAACAAAGCATATTTTAATGGTCATAGGTGTGCAATTTATACTGCCTTTGAAACAAAGAAAAAGGTGTTTCAGGTATTAAAATTTGCTTTGCGTTGTGGTAGAATTTTACTATTACATTTTTTTTAATTGATGCCATCGTGGCGAATATGATTTTGGAGTGAGCAAAAGTGTTGATATTGTTTCGGTAAGGAATAAAGTTTTATTGGTAATTCAAGTTCAGTTGCATTATCAGTAAAATGCATTAACTCTATATTGAGAGACGCAAATAACAAGTAATGCGGGTTAGCTTGCGTTATCAAAACAAAACTTTTTGTTGTATACATTTTTTGGTGACTGAGTCGAACTAAACCCGAAACAATACCAACCCTGACTGTTACATGTAAAAAAGTTAACGTTTCGACTGAACAAGTAAAACAATTTCATTAATTGTACTATAAGTTTAAAGGGTTCATGTTTTACCTGAACAGGTGAATGACTTCGGTAATTTTTCCATGAATCTAAAAGCTTACGTTTTACTTGAGCTTGTGAAACAATATTTTTTGAGGGGTAGGATTTACCCCAAGTTTAGTCCTAGTTGCGGTTATAACTACTTAGTGCATAGTACATATTACTGGCATTATACTATGTGTAATACCGAAATGATGTTCAGTTAAACTCAAAGTAAGTTTAATACAACAACTATTAATTTTGTAAGGGGGCCCCAATTATCAAAAGTTGTATCCAAACTGTACAGCCCTAAGATAGATTTGTAAAACAAAAAAAGAGAAAAGGGCATTTATCCAAATTTCTGAAAAAAAAAGATTTTTTTTATTACATATATAGTATATATTTATTTTATTACATATATAGCCTTTTTGATTGCTATAAATTTTTTTTAAAAAAAAAAAAAAATTTTTTTTATAAGCTTAAATATATTCAAAACCCTTGTAGTAAGAAGTAAGAGAAAAAAAAAGGAGAAAGCTATGTTAGTAGTAATAATGAATTTTGAATAAAAGTTTTTAATAATATGGGAATGCTGGCGTCGCCAATGATTTAGAAGGCATAGGGTAAACCAGGTAAGGGGCCACCGAAAATTTAGGTGCGTCGGTGGCCATGGATTTTGAGGGTGGGCATAAGCACCGGGCGTCGCAACACCACCCGCGGCGCCCCTCTATATATTCGGCCCTTTTTGTTTATTTTCCTTTTGGTTCTTTTATTTTATTTTCAGCAGTTTTTTTTTGAATTTTGATTTCAGAGTAGTAACCGGTCATGTCCGGTTCGGTAATTTTTTTTTGCGTCCGTTTTTTTTTGAATTTTTTGAATTTAGATTTTGAATGCCAACGGTCTGTCCGTGACATCCGGTTCGGCCGGATGTTGTTTTATTTTGAATTTCAAGCGTTTTGAGTCGGTCTCTGCGCTTTTTGACAGCTAGTTTTGATAGGCATGATAGGAATTTTTTTCTGTTTATGGCGCAGGAACAGTAAGGTTGGCAAGGACCCGCCCCAGCCGACAATGACTAGCCACTGTGCACCACCACATCATGCCGACCGCCTTCCTTACTGCTTCCACAATAAATGCGTTTCCATAACAGATGGCGCCCAACGTGGCGCCTGAGGCGCTGGCCGCGAGGGTCAGTCGGGTCAACCTGTGAAGTTGACCATCCCACCAGTCCGAGTGAGCAGCCACAGAAGCTGCCACCTACGTTGCGGTGGGATGGTTAGACGGATCAGGTTGTCCGGGCTGGTCATCGGGGGCAGTGGCCGAAGGAGCCACGAGACTGAACGTCAGTTATCCGGACTTTTTTATTTCACCCAGTGAGGCAGTGCTGCACGCACTTTATTTTTTTGTAAGTGGGGTTTTTATTTTCCCGGAATGTTGTCCGTTAGTCGGCTTTGGTACATATATGTCCGCTAACTGGGTTTTGATTTTTTTTTGCTTAAAGTTAATAGTTTTTTTAAATTTTTTTTGCCGAATTTGTGTTGTCTGGTGTGAGCGAATGGTAGGACCCCAGCTCAGCAACGTCTCAGGTGGTACCGCAGAATACCACAAGCCGCTCCACCCATTGCGACGGAGGCAGAGGGGGTGTCCCGGGGGAATGAACGGGAGGCCTCAGCACCCCCAGCCAGTCCCACTAGCGCGTCCTCAGAGACCGCCTCTGCGTTGCGGCTGGGTGTGTTGGGACCAACCTGGGTGTGTAGGACATTGACCCTAGTGGCCCCAACCAGTCCCAGAGGCAGGTCCTTAAGACCCCCTTATGCGTTGCGGTTGGGAGCACTAGGGACAAGAATGAATGAGTTTGTGTTTTTTTTTTCTTTTTTTTTAGCCCGAGTGCCTTCGGGGAATGGGATGTCAGCGTTCCCATTGACTACCCAAATATTTTTTTTTGGCCTTCTGTGGGGGCGATAACCACTAGCCTTTCGGAGTTTGGACGAGTTCTCCATATCAAAATGTCTACACCTTTTTTTTGTTTTGGCCTTCTGTGGGGGCGATAACCACTAGCCTTTCGGAGTTTGGACGAGTTCTCCATATCAAAATGTCTGTGGGAGCGATACCCACTAGAAATCATCTTTCGGAGTTTTGACGAGTTCTCCATAACAAATGTCTAATTGCCGCAAAGCCCTTTTAAACTAGGAAACAGAATTAATTCCCAACCTGACTTAGTTTTTTTTGATGGACCTATGTTGCCCGGCTAGCTTCGTAGTAGGACTTTGAGAATCTTATCTCAGGGGTGAGTCGTGCCCCACGTTGCTTGTCGTCGAAGATCCTTGGCAGTAGCTTCCCACAGATGATCCGGTTTCCTGTTCGCTTCATCGTCAGGTCTCCAAAGCGAAGCAGGTTTGTTACGGTCTGCTGCTACGGTCTACGGCTACGATCCACTTGGGAGCGTGTTCACGCGAACACACCTAGCGATGTGGCGAAAGTGGCGATAAAAAAATATCGAAAACAAGAAAAAGACAGACCTGCCATCACGAGGAAAGAAAAGGCAAGGAGTTTCCGGCTGCATACACACGAAGAAAGATAAAAAAATTTTGGTAAGAAATAAAAATCGAGAAAAATCGCCGAGTTTCCGGCCAGATCGACATCAAAAAAGATGATGGTGGTAAAACGTATTTACCTAGTGTGTTTATAAATGATTATTGGAACCTACAACGTGAACATTTTCCCATCAATGAAACAACGCCAGAATTAGATTTGCATTTAACCTATCAACCATTAGGCATGTTCAAGTGGCAATTGTATGCAGCGCAGCAAATGTAAAAAATTGGGTGGTAATAAATCTTAACCTAGTGAGGACACTACCACCGGCGTAAAGGCCAGCACGAAGCTTTATCGCCACCTGGGTCATTTGGTCACCTCGGACCACAGCGCCAACCGCCACCAACGGTGCCTACTATTACCACGGGCATCACCATCGGTAGTACCTCCCCCAACTCCTTCATTAGCGCAACAACCATCAGACGTACCGCCACACCAGTTGAACGCACGTAGCGGGGCCACGTACATAGGCTTGCGGCCACTAATGGTAACACCAACAACAGGCGGTACCACCGACCCAAATACTAGCCGCATTCTTATTAGCTGCGTTCATACCGGCAATAATACTACTAGCGCATCCTTATTGGCTGCGTCCATCCCGGCTATAACAATACTAGCACAACCCGTATCAGCTACGACCAGACGGGCTACAATAAACCAGCTACAATGACGATCACAGGGCAGCGAGTATAGGCCTGCGGGCATTCCAATTGCGATAACGAACATCAGCGGTTAAAGCGGTGAGTTCGTTCCACTACTGAACTAAAGTTATGTATTTGTAGCCTTAACCCTATCTTTTAAAATTATATTTTTGACTCCGCAACATTATGTAATGTTAATGTACCACCATACTCAAATTTAGGGCTACCACCCTATTGTAGAATCAAAGCAAATGTGAATACGAATGCAATATGCACAATGACCGGAGGAAATGAAAAGTTAAAAAGAAAAGAAGCAATTCTTATTGTACGTTCAAGTCGTTGCATACTGAAAAGAAATTTTAACCAACACAAACAAAGCATATTTTAATGGTCATAGGTGTGCAATTTATACTGCCTGTGAAACAAAGAAAAGGGTGTTTCAGGTATTAAAATTTGCTTTGCGTTGTGGTAGAATTTTACTATTACATTTTTTTTTAATTGATGCCATCGTGGCGAATATGATTTTGGAGTGAGCAAAAGTGTTGATATTGTTTCGGTAAGGAATAAAGTTTTATTGGTAATTCAAGTTCAGTTGCATTATCAGTAAAATGCATTAACTCTATATTGAGAGACGCAAATAACAAGTAATGCGGGTTAGCTTGCGTTATCAAAACAAAACTTTTTGTTGTATACATTTTTTGGTGACTGAGTCGAACTAAACCCGAAACAATACCAACCCTGACTGTTACATGTAAAAAAGTTAACGTTTCGACTGAACAAGTAAAACAATTTCATTAATTGTACTATAAGTTTAAAGGGTTCATGTTTTACCTGAACAGGTGAATGACTTCGGTAATTTTTCCATGAATCTAAAAGCTTACGTTTTACTTGAGCTTGTGAAACAATATTTTTTGAGGGGTAGGATTTACCCCAAGTTTAGTCCTAGTTGCGGTTATAACTACTTAGTGCATAGTACATATTACTGTCATTATACTATGTGTAATACCGAAATGATGTTCAGTTAAACTCAAAGTAAGTTTAATACAACAACTATTAATTTTGTAAGGGGGCCCCAATTATCAAAAGTTGTATCCAAACTGTACAGCCCTAAGATAGATTTGTAAAACAAAAAAAGAGAAAAGGGCATTTATCCAAATTTCTGAAAAAAAAAGATTTTTTTTATTACATATGTAGTATATTTTTATTTTATTACATATATAGCCTTTTTGATTGCTATAAAGTTTTAAAAAAAAAAAAAAAAATTTTTTTATAAGCTTATATATATTCAAAACCCTTGTAGTAAGAAGTAAGAGAAAAAAAAAAAGGAGAAAGCTATGTTAGTAGTAATAATGAATTTTGAATAAAAGTTTTTAATAATATGGGAATGCTGGCGTCGCCAATGATTTAGAAGGCATAGGGTAAACCAGGTAAGGGGCCACCGAAAATTTAGGTGCGTCGGTGGCCATGGATTTTGAGGGTGGGCATAAGCACCGGGCGTCGCAACACCACCCGCGGCGCCCCTCTATATATTCGGCCCTTTTTGTTTATTTACCTTTTGGTTCTTTTATTTTATTTTCAGCAGTTTTTTTTGAATTTTGATTTCAGAGTAGTAACCGGTCATGTCCGGTTCGGTAATTTTTTTTTGCGTCAGTTTTTTTTTGAATTTTTTGAATTTAGATTTTGAATGCCAACGGTCTGTCCGTGACATCCGGTTCGCCCGGATGTTGTTTTATTTTGAATTTCAAGCGTTTTGAGTCGGTCTCTGCGCTTTTTGACAGCTAGTTTTGATAGGCATGATAGGAATTTTTTTCTGTTTATGGCGCAGGAACAGTAAGGTTGGCAAGGACCCGCCCCAGCCGACAATGACTAGCCACTGTGCACCACCACATCATGCCGACCGCCTTCCTTACTGCTTCCACAATAAATGCGTTTCCATAACAATAAATATAATATAATATAATAATAATAGTTGGCAATTTTCATGTGGTTGTTGTTATGTTTTTGTGCACTGAAAAAGATTTTGTGTACAAAGGGATTTTGCACGCATTTAATTTTGATCCCACCTCATTGGTGGACCGGCCAGGGTAATTTTTTATAAGCTCGGCTGAAGGCCACCAACGCAACCCGAGGTCATTTTTCGGTGTTTCGTCAATATCTTTTGAACGAGCTAAAATTTTTATTTCCGCCTTCGAATTATTGTTATCGAGGTCAATACGCGTCTTTTGGCACTTCTCTCGATATTTTTGGGCGCGTATTAAAAGTCGACCTTCTGTTCTATTAATTCCGTATGTTCGGAACATTCGTCTCCATTTAAGAATTTGGAGAATCGGTTTATATTTGGAATATTATGCATATTCGGACCTCGTGAGGTAGTATCAAAAGAACGTATTCCGAATTTTCTAAATCAACGGTTTATCCGAAACGCTTCCATGAATAATTAACGGAAAATAGCTTTCCGAAATGTCAGAATTAAAAAGGTGAATACTCCCTGAGTAGCAGACCACACAAAAGCTTAACTCTTCTGTCAAAGTCAAGGTAGGAATATAAAGTTCTAAGACAATAAGCAATTTTCTTTTATTTTTGTATTTGTCAGTTCATTGCGGCTGCTGAGTAGCGTATCACCCCATGTCGGCTGCCTGTTCAAAATCATGCTATCTCAAAATCTTTTTCCAAAATTTCCCAATTCAGGATTTGTCACAAAACCGCCCTATATTAGAGTTAGATTGAAAAACGCTTCATCTCAGAATGCTTTTCATTAAATCCCTCTTATGACAAAATGCATTGAACTTATGCTCATGTAGGGAGTTTTGGAAACAAATTTTGAGATAGTGCATTTTTGAATAAAATTCTAACGTACGGCATTCTTCAATCGATTTCTGAAAGAATGTCCAAACCAACATACCTTTATCAATTCACGAAATATTTAGTAGAAAATCATTTATTTCCCCAAAAACTTTTGGCATTTACAAATTTATTATCACTACTAATATACTACCAAAGATACTTGTGTACTACAATTTCACTGAAGGGGATTGAATTATTCCCCGTTTTCCTTACTTCGTAAAAGCAACCCGTCCAGATTTTTCAATTTGCGAGTGTCAAAGATCTGTCATCATTGTTATGTTAAATATGTATGTGTGCAATTGAGAAGTTTGAAGTTTTTTCATTGCATAAAAACATCATTAATGTCAGAAACGGTTACACCTTGTAGATGTTTTCATCATGGTTTCCACATAATAAAAATATGTAGAGGTGGTTCCCCTTTTTGATCGCCATTGCCCCATTTGACATAAACCTCGCGTTCCAATGAACAGTGATCCAGACCCGATAGGAATTTAGCATGCCAATGCAACAACAATGTAATCCATATGGGTTAATTTGTTGTTGCATTTGCATGTTAAATTCTTATCGGTATCTGGATCACTGTTCATTGGAACTCGAGGAAACTGTGTTTTGACATTGATTAAAGCCGGAGTCATTGGTGCCGTATGTCGTATCGCTGTATCCGTATCCCTAACGTAATCAGCTGTTTATCGTTACGACGGTAAACCAAAACCCAATTGGTTGGCTACGATACGGTTACGACCTTAGCGGCACCAATATTCGATTGCATTGATTCTCATAAGGTTGGTCGAATCAGCTGTTAAAAGGTTACCGATACGGTTACCGATAAAGCACCAATGTCTCCAGCTTAAATTTTTTTATTTTACTACTATATTTATACGTAGCTGAAAACATTTGAAATATTTATTGATTCTGTAAAGCACAGGGAAGGTTACTACGTAAGACCGGCCTCTACACGAGAACATTTTTTGGCATATTTTTTGACGTTTAACCATCTGTTCCGGGCAGGTACTGAACCAAAACCGGCTCAAGCACATACATCTACTGCACCCAGGACTTGACACCACTGCAGACATCATAGTTTCTTTTGCAATGTTGGGTTTTAAGCCTTAGTGAGCGGCTTAGGCGAAGTAACGATGGTCTTATCGCAATAAACGGCGCTGCTGCTACGAAATGTTGAAAAAAAAAACTCCTTAGCAAAGGTTTGCAGGGTAGTTTTCCCCACTTAAGAGGTCAGAGTTTAAGAAGCACTACCCTCCTTAAAGGAGTATACAGATTTTGCTTTGCTTACTCGATGCGGCATTTTAGTTGTATTCCAATAAGTTCACACTTTTTAACGGTTTTGGAAATATTTATCAATTAATTATTGGTAGTTGAATAAAAATGTCACATAAAAAATTTAAATTTTCCACAACAATTTCGGTGAGTACAAATCAACCAGACAGAATGCAGGAGGAAACGGATACGGGGATAATGAAGCATATCCCGCAATCGATGATAATGGAATTAATATTCCCGCACCCGATTATGACGAAGTCAGAATAGCAATACCCAAGGCCGCCGGCAAAGCTATTTAAATACGATTGCGTGGAGTTGCTAAGGCGCATGCATCAGCTTCTTAGCAAAATATGGTCGGACGAGTGCATGCCCCACGATTGGTATCTAAGTATTCTCTGCCTAGTCCACAAGAAGAGGGATCCTGCAAACTTCACCCACAGTGAATCGACTGATTGCACTTCATCAGTGCGGCTTCAGACCTGGCAAATCTACCATCAACCAGATTTTCACTATGCGCGAAATTTTCGATAAAAAAAAAAGTATTGACACATCACTTCTTAGCCGATTTTAAAGCCACCTTACACAGCACGAAAATGAGCTGCCTATATGCCGCTGCGGCTGAGGAAAATGACGATCAGCAAAACCCCCTATCATGCGATTTCTTTAATTTGATGCTGGAGAAAATAATACAAGCAGCAGAGCTTAGCCGATATGGACAATATTCTATAAACAATTACTGGCGTATGCTGACGACATTGATATCATCGGTCGAAACACCCGCGCCGTTAGTTCTGCTTACTCCAAACTGGAAAAAGAAGCGGTAAAGATGGGTTTGCTGGTGAATGAGGATAAAAGCTGAAGTACCAGCTGATCAAGCAAAGAGTCAGCGAATTTGCGCCTTGGCAACCACGTCACTGTTGGCAGCCATAATTTCGAAATAGTAAAAGACTTCTTGGAAACCAGCATTAACATAAACATCAGGTTTGAAATCCAGTGAACAATCTCTCTTGCCTATAAATGCTAATTTGGACTAGGTAGGCAATGAAAAAGTAAAGTCCTCTCTCGGCAAAAGAGAACGATGCTCTGCAGGTTACTTACCGTATACGTCCTGCTATATGGTGCAGAAGCATGGGCCATGATAACATCAGATGAGGCGGCTCTGGGAGGAGACAAAAGTCCTCGAAAGATTTACGGACCTCTACGCGTTGGCGACCACGAGTACCGAAGATTTAATTATGAGCTGTATGACCTTTACGCAGACATCAACAAACTCCAGCGAATATAAATTTTTGTGCCTACACTGGCTAGGCCATGTTATGCGAATGAAAAGGGTTTTATCGGAGCCCGCCTATGAACGCAGTCGAAGGGGGCAGCCCACCCTCCCACCCCCCCCCCCCCCTTCTCTGGAAATACCAGGTACAAAAGATTTAATTCCCTGTGTGACCGATAGGCGCCAGTTACCCCGTGTTGGACGGCTATAACTCATAAACAAACGAGCCAAGATCTGGCATTCCGGAATTGTTGTATTTGTATTCGAATTTGAAAAAAAAGTTTCATGACGTAGCGCTTTTGAAGTTTTTTTATTTATTACATTTCGCTACCAGTGATCGGAGTATTTAAAAATATTACTGAGTAAACGACTACGCCGGAGAAAAAATTAAATTTTAGGAGTATATTTTTCTTCCTTTTTGAAAGCCGGCGAACAACTAGCATAAAATTGATTTGGTAGTTGGACAATCCCTTCGATTGTGTTTTTGCCATGAAATGCTTCTCAGCAAAAAGTTATCTACTTTATCAGATGCACATGGAGTCGACCTAAAACGTGTAGGATGACTAATTAATGCTCCCATAAACACACCACATTCTGGAAGAAAAGTGGGCTATATCTCCCCGGATATTTATCTCGAAAAAATATTATTATTATTTTCGGTTTACTATACATATTTCATGCTCTTTTAATGACAGAAGGTTTCAATACCAGGGCAGATTCCTGTAGGAACAATAATGGCAACCTGGTAGCCGACGTAGAGAGTGTGGGGGAAGACGAAACCGGTACCCCGATTGCCGATGATGAAAAACACGCTCCGGCATCCAACTATGGCGAAGTAAGAATGGCAATATCACGGCTAAAAAATCACAAGGTGCCAAGTAATGACGGGATACCCGCCGGGCTGTACAAACATGGAGCCGAAAAGTTGGTATAAGATAAAGAAGCAAAAAAGGTGGGTCTTGCACTAAATGTGGACAAGACGAAGTACTTGCTGTCATCGTGGCATTTGTGGCCACGTCACTGTTGACGGATATAAATTCGAGAATGTGAAGGATTTCGTCTATTTAGAAGCAGCATTAAAAGCAAAAACAATGGCGGCCTAAAAATGGATAATAACTCTTGCCAACAAGTGCTTCTTTAAGCAATTGAAAGGTAAAGTTCTCTATCCACGAACAAAATTCTCGCTCTACAAGTCACTTATCATACCTGTACTGATGTATGGCTCGGAATCATGGGAGGTGTCGATAGAAGATTAGATGGCTCTTGGAGTTTTCGAGAGAAAAGTTCGCCGGAAGATTAATAGTGCTATCCTTGATGTCGACGGCGAGTATCGAAGGAGGTATATTGATAAGCTATATGAACTTTTCGCAGATATGACGATAGTGCACCGAATAAAAACAGAAAGCTTCGCTAGCTAAGGTCGTGTTATGCGGATGAACGAATACGCTTCGGCAGTTTGTAAACAGAGGAAAGAGAAGACCTTCACGGAGTTGTGAGGGACAGTTGGAGGCATCTTTTACCTCGCTTGGTGCTCCCAATTGGCGACTGTTATCGCAAAACAGGGTTAGCTGACCTCACTGACTCAACGTACTTCATTTTTATATAAAACTTCAATAAGTGCTGCATGTTGAATTTTGGAAGACTTTACAGGGCGCGTCCGGGCACATATTTTGCTTACATTTTACTCCTTCTATTCTCATTCCGTACGAAAAAAGTACAAAAACCGTGAGTAAATGTGAACAAACATGTCTTAAGAGACGAACAATGTATTCGCGTCATTTCATCTAATCGTCACTTGTAAACAATCAGCTTTTCATATGTATGTTATGAAAACTTCAACCAAAAGGTATTAGATAGTAATACTATTTATTAGTAGGAGGTAAGAGCGGAGCAAAATACTACGATTGGAATAAAGTTTGAACACTGCGTCCGCAATGAAACATGCATGGCGGAACGATACAAGGTAGCAGCATGGGAAAGCTGATTATACACTTTTTTTATTTGATTTGATACATCAACTTCCGGTGCAGTACGATTTTGACATTTGTCCATCGAATTTACAAAAACAAAGTACATAGAATTTTTATATATGTTTGTAGGTATGTAACCATGCTGCCACCTTGTATCGTTCCGCCATGGAAACATGTTTTCAAAAGTGTGACGTCACGGCGAGAAAATGTATTTCCCAGCCAACTATGATTTTTATGCTCTCTCATTTTTAATGCGGGATCTGTTTATTGGTTCATGGCTATAACTGCTTAAACGGTTAAGTAAGTAAGGCAATGCTTTTACATTTGACAAATTTTATCTCTGACAACTAACACAGTTTATGTCAAATATGTTAAAGTGGAATAACCTTGTTTTTTTGTATCATGGTCAAATCCTGTTTTTGTTTGTCCATTATAAACAGAAGTCCATTATGAACGGTGTCCACTTTAACCGAGTTTTTCCCATGTGTTTTAGCTAGAACTTGAAAAATAGTTACATAATAAAAGATTGTCTATCTTAAGTGGGTTCATAATAAGTAGATATCACTGTAATGGTGTTATTCAAGGATCTTAATCTTCTAAAGCTGCTTTGTTTGCTGACATTGTTGGCTCACATTTTTCAGCATATCCGAGTCATAAAATACTCTTATATGATCATATTTCTCAGGCTTATATTTTTCACATATTTTGGACTCATATATGATTCGTTAATTATGAGTGCTGCTAAAATGTTTGAGGGGATTTAATTTGAAATAAAAAATACAAATACAATTTTTAATAGCTTTGATGGTTACCATTTCTTTCAGAGGAAGAAAAACAGAAAAAGAAGACGGCCAAAGAAAAGAAAGAAAAGGAGAAAGCCGAAAAAGGAAAGGGCAAAGGAAAAGGGACTACAACTAAAGGAACCGGAAAGCAATAATAAATTATCAATCGGTCAAATTATAATTGTTCAGAAAACAAACTATTAATTGGAAGAAAAATTATCCGTCGAAAGTTACATAATAAATGGCCACATATTTTGCTGCATATTGCATAAAAATTGTTTGATAAATTTTCAGCAAGACATAAACTATTGTCATTCATGTCCTCAATTGTTTTCAATCACGGACGCGATTTCAGTTTGTGCAGCCTTCGTAAAATGAGACAATAGTTCTGAGATGGATAGGAAGCATATACATACTCAGAATAAGTCATATTGGGAAATGAGGCTGGCGTACAGCCTTACAGGTCTTTACTAAACTCTTCTGAGAGCACAGTTGCGTTTCCCATTCTTATAAACGTATGGAGCAACATATTTGATAAACGAATCAATTGGTATATTGCATATCAAATTTAAGTTAAATGACTGTTTAGTAATAACAATAACTTGGCGAGTTATAACACCTAGGAGATTTGGGCTGAGCTTCTCTTCCAATTGATGGGTGTACATTTTCCCAAAAAGTAGATGTTCAGCTCGGTCGCCACGGGATTTTTTTCCCGACCAAGGGCTGTCACTTCAATTTAACCCTATTTAGTTTGTTGCGTCCCTCCCACAAATTATCATCTTCGGAGCAGCTTCTTGCGGCTGTACTACTCCATACTTTCCTGCTCCGGGAAGGTATTGAACCTAACCCCGGTTCCAGGATGTGGTTCTGCTGCCTATGCCGGAAAAGAATACGAGTATACCTCAGAGGGTAACACTCTTATCAGTGTGTCACGTGTAACACATGGTTGCACTGTTCGGGTTCTGGGTTAGAACCCAACTTTCGTCGTCCTCAAAATTCCTACAAAACGTTTGTGGCTCCCCGCTCCCCACATCAACTGCCCGCTGTTGGTCGCGCCAAAGGGCGTCTCCAGCTAACGCCGCCGCTCCAACCCATCACTGCAACCTACGTAGCATGGATAGAAGCAATGCCGAGCATCAGCCTTTACCCCCGTCCCGCCCCTTCTCCGGAACACGCACTCGCGTAAGGAGTCATCAACTCCTAGCCCCCACACCATGTGCTCCGTATGCCAGCTAAGAATATTTATAATCGCGACATCGATCCAATGCAGTTTATGACTTGGCCGATGCCACCTTCATAGATGTTCCGTGCGTAGCAACGGCAATCGTCCGACGGGCGAATTCGTTGCACCGTGCTGCCAAAACACAAGTACCAACGCATCAGCACCAGATACTCCAGTAGCAGTCGGACAGCGCACATGGCGAAGCCTAAATCTTTTAACCAATCTTTAACCCCCAGAGTGAGCTTGCCCCCCCCCCCCCCCCCCCTTGTATTACAGAATTTTGCAACACAATTTTAACGCATTTACCGGAAAGTTCGCGGAGGTCGTTAATAACATGAACAAAAATAATATCCGTATAGCCGCAATTTATGAAACAAAGCTATGTGCCGGATAGGACCTCCGAACTTGCGATGGCTTCAACATCCACAGGAATGATCGCTCAATGGGAAATTGTGAGAGGCCTTGCCTATATCACCCATCACACTGCGCAATATAGTATATTTCAACCCAAGATCAGCCGCAGGACAAAACCTCAGAGAGTCAATGCATAACTATCTGATCAGGTGATGTTGACCTAGAATAATTAACATCTATATTCGTCCTGCCACCTGCTGTCGAAGTGGCTATCGCACTGATATCAGCGCGTTACTTAGTGGCGAAACCCGTCTTATTCTTGGCGATTTCAACGTACACCCGTCCTCTGGCATTCCATCTTGCCAGTCCATACCACAGACAGGCAGATAACACAGCAAACAGACAATACGACTTTCTGCAAGATAAATGGCGATGCCACCACTCGAATAGCAGATAACTGTCACAGCTCGTCAGAAATTTCCAGCGCAGGTCTCATAACTGCGTCAATAGGGCTACTTAAGCATCGAACTAGCTGCCAATATTCCTTTCAATACAGCGTCCGCTCTGAAAAACGAACTTTTATTAATTTCAAGAAAGCTAACTGGGAAGACTACACAACCTTCACAAATCAATATTTTGCTGCTCTCCCCGTTCCGACTGATGTCCGGCAAGGGGAGCTTGCATTCAGCAATGTCATCGCTTCAGCTTCAACACGCTTTATTCCGGCCGGTAGAATACCCGAAATAATACTCCATATAGCGGCTGAAGCTGCAAACCTAGGAAGGAAACGTGACCTAGCGATATAAATCGACCCTAGAGACCTCCATATTATAATCTCAATTTGAACACTATGCGGAAGCTAAATCTATACAAACGTGCCAAATCGGAAGAGCATCTAAAGAACTGCAACTGCTAGTAACTGTGGCCAACCGTAAAATCCTTGTCTATTCCAACAAAACGCAATAATAAAGTATCCATCGCTTTTGACGATAGAACTTTGTTATACTCGAAGAAATGCGCGGATGCTTTTTGCGGACAATCCGTAATGGATCCTTCAGTAGACAAGCACAGATGTCGTACAAACAGATGGGCACATAAACCGACCAATTCCACGGCCATTCTGCTTACGACGTGAAAGGAGTACATGACGCAAATATTGGACGTTCACAACGATGGTGTTACGCTACCGACTGTCAGTCACCCAAAGATCTGAGGGGTAACGTTCGATAACACTCTCACCCACGCGCGTGGAAGAGAAGCTTGACCTAAATCTCCTCGGAGGTAAATCGTGTCAAGTATTTATTTATTTTTGCATAGATATTGTGGGGTAGATAAACGGTGTCTTGTGACTTTTTATTTAGATAAAAATAAATTCTGTCCGTAAAATATATTTCGTCTGCCGGTTCGAAATCGCCTTATTTCGGAATTCAGTTGAAGAACCTATTAAAACAAAAAACCAATTTGATTGGGAAATAAATTGGATTTATGTTGGAGTTGTTGAAAAAACTTATTGCAACGAGTTCTAAGATAAGTAGTTCATCAAGTTTGCTGGCGATTTCGAGCCGGTGGCGAAAAGCGTAATCTTTCACTCATCTATTGAGATATTCTGGGCTTGTATATAGATACATCTTTCACTTTTTATACATACTTTTTGCTATTGGCTTTCAAATATGCCCTAAGTTCACCATGGCGAGCAAGTTCCATAACAATCCAAATTGGCGTTTCACTACATATACCAATCAAACGAATTATATGTGGATGATCGAATTTTTGCATAATATCTGTATTCAAAAAATGTATATATCTTTTAAATTTCAATGTTGAATCTACATAAACGTATAACAACATACATGCTTCCTCTAGAAACTGTTCCATTTTTTGTGGATCATCGCTTGCTTTGCACGTCTTAACTGCAACTTGAATTGCAGAAGATTTCATATCTAAATTTCCTAATATATTGAGTTTGGTATTTTTTTTAGCCTTTGGAAAATATGTGCCTATATGGACATCGCCAAATTGTCCCACACCAATTTTTTCATTCAGACTAATCTGAGATCTTTCTAATTCGTAATTTCGAGCTAAATTTATTTGAAGAAAATTAGAGTATATTGATTTATTTTTAAGCATTCATAATTTCGGCTAGGAATGTGACGGACCTTAAACTTGTAACATTAGATTTGGATATATGATTGCATTTGTTTTGAACTAAAATTGTATCGCAGCTACATAGATCTTTCTTATAAAGTACAATTTGGGACCTTACTCATGTTTGACGTGTGAGGCATGCCTTTGTGACGGGTATGTCGAGTTACGAATAAAGAAGCAACATAAGGCTTTTTATTTTGTCTATAAGTATGCAAAAGATTGCTGGATGTTGGTGCCTCGCATATGAGTTTTAAAGTCATGCGACCGAAGTTAACAATGGTTTTTTTGCGGTAGATTATACAAATGAAATAAAAAGAACATTGAGATTAAATAACATCATTTTGCAAAGAGTGATTAATTTGTACAAATGCTTTGGACACAAATTATGATTGGCGACTTTAAGGAAAGGCAGGAAAGGAAGACGTATTTAGTTGTTTGTGTTGTAGCGACAAAGACAGAAGGTTTTGGGGAGTAATATCGATGCTGATGGTCCATTGACGCGTCGCCAGAGCCTCACTTGCTAATATGTGTACGATACATTAATAATTGAGGAGTTGCGTATAAAAAGGAGTCTTCTTTGAAAACTACGTTTTGAGATTTTAGTGTTTTAAACATTTGAGGTGATATAGCATTTTTGTTGTTGTAGTTTTTGTAACATTGCCTTAATGTATAGTATATTTCATATATAATCTTTCCAATATATGTACATTAGAGTGGGTCAAATTTATTGTTGAAAAGGCACATCTAGTTTCTGTATCTATGGGTCATACTGAGTAATATTGTCCATGGGACCATAGGTCTGAAATTAATTTCGAGCCTCCCTAATTTTGTTAGAAAATTTTATATCCCAATCCGAATAGCGGCTCTCACAAATAAAATACATGAAAATAAATGTCAAATTCGGATTCGGATTGGGATATAAAATTTTCTAACAAAATTAGGGAGGCTCGAAATTCAATTCAGACCTATGGTCCCATGGACAATATTACTCAGTATAACCCATAGATTCAGAAACTGGATGTGCACCTGAAGTTTTTTTCCCCCATACAATTTGACCCGCCCTAATGTACATATGTGTTGACCAAATCCATTTTTCACAATTTTTGCCAAAAATGGCGAAGTAAATTGGGGATAGATGTTACATTTTTGCATACAACATAAAAGTAACAGTCGTACATTAATGAAATCCTTGTATGTCCTACTTCCTATGTAAAATAGGTCAAATATAAAACGTCTATGTATGGGAGGATGAGTAACTTTATTTTTTATACAAAGCAAAAAACCAGCAAAGAGCTTGATATTTTTCGATGTCACTAAGTCACTTCCAGAGAGAGATACAAAAAAGCATTTGTTGTCGGTGTAAAACAGGACCTATTCTTCCTAATTATCTGTTTCACGCAAAAAGGGATCATCGAACTTGATGCCTTTTTGCACGCAACTCCTCAATTGTAAAAGGATTCGCCTCGCGCCGGAAAGGTTCCGATTTCGATTTCCGAGTTCGGCGAACTCACATCCGTAACATTCCTACCTTTAATCATAAAACAAACCAACCAGTTGGCGTTGAATAGTCTCCCTCATCATCGATTAAACCAATTTCGGCATAATCTTCAGTTAATGTAGGTTTTGGTTTTGTTGTAGCTTGATTTGTGGCACCACTATCTGTTGAATCTTCATTATTATTCTTTGTCTTACTTATACCGTTATTTTTGTTATCTGCTGATACATTCAAACCGTTATTTACACTATTCAAAGTATTAACGTCATTTCTTTCCCATATAGAAACATAACCACCGCTGTCATGAATTAAACAACAGTAGCCATCAATAAGATCTGCAATGCTTTCAGCCGTCTAAAATATAAATTAAGAGTTATTTTAAACAACAAAATAGTAATTTTTATTTAAACGTTTCTTACATTTACACCATCACATGTTATTACTAAGTCTTCGTCGTTGCTTTTTGTGGTTATTCTTAATTGAGTTTTTACCTCCCAACATTTACACGGATTATGTTTGTCCTCTACGTTTCCCGCATTAGGCCCAAGATTTTTCTTTATCTGATTATTAACATTTTCTCTGGGTATGGTGAGAGTTACTATTTTTATAATATCTTTAAATGTAGAGACGCTGGTTAAGTCTGCTTGTGGATGGGTTTGGTAGGAGATACCTAGAAAATTATACTTGTAATAATTTATGGTGTACTACAACTCAATAAATATACCGATTTGTGGCCCGATATATAAGATGCCAGATATATTCCAAGCTGAACTTAGTGTTACTGAGAATTTTTCATAACCATTAATTTTAGATGCTTGCAGCAGCTCAAAAAATCTATAAAATTTAAAATGAAATAATGAATTTAATAAAACTTATGAAGATTGTTTGTTGTAGTAAGATGTCTGCAATAAGTTGTCTATCTTAAAGTAAAACATTACCCGACTTCGCAGACTTAGTGGATGGTAGGTAACAATCCAGTTTTTCGTAGACCGACCACTATCATCACATTGACTCTACTCTACATATGTAAATATCTGATTGTATATGTAAAATGCGCTAGTAAAAAATGCTTCACAATCACAAAACCAATGTAAGCAGATGAGACAACAAATAGCTACGCACACATGTACGCAATAGCTAAGAGCGCAGAGGGCATTAGTAGTAGCAGTAGTAATTTGTTTTATTAAACAGAATCTTTTTACAAAGTCGATTACAATATAAATTTTTATACTCAGTTGAGCAGAGCTCACAGAGTATATTAAGTTTGATTGGATAACGGTTGGTTGAACAGGTATAAAGGAATCGAGATAGATATAGACTTCCATATATCAAAATCATCAGGATCGAAAAAAAATTTGATTGAGCCATGTCCGTCCGTCCGTCCGTCCGTTAACACGATAACTTGAGTAAATTTTGAGGTATCTTGCTGAAATTTGGTACGCAGGTTCCTGAGCACTCATCTCAGATCGCTATTTAAAATGAACGATATCGGACTATAACCACGCCCACTTTTCGATATCGAAAATTTCGAAAAACCGAAAAAGTGCAATAATTCATTACCAAAGACAGATAAAGCGATGAAACTTGGTAGGTGCGTTGAACTTATGATGCAGAATAGAAAATTGGTAAAATTTTGGACAATGGGCGTGGCACCGCCCACTTTTAAAAGAAGGTAATTTAAAATTTTTCCAAGCTGTAATTTGGCAGTCGTTGAAGATATTATGATGAAATTTGGCAGGAACGTTACTCCTATTACTATATGTACGCCTAATAAAAATTAGCAAAATCGGAGAAGGACCACGCCCACTTTTAAAAAAAAATTTTTAAAGTAAATTTTTAACAAAAAATTTAATATCTTTACAGTATATACATAAGTAAATTATGTCAAAATTCAACTCCAGTAATGATATGGTGCAACAAAATACAAAAATAAAAGAAAATTTCAAAATGGGCGTGGCTCCGCCCTTTTTCATTTAATTTGTCTAGGATACTTTTAACGCCATAAGTCGAACAAAAATTAACCAATCCTTTTGAAATTTGGTAGGGGCATAGATTTTATGGCGATAACTGTTTTCTGTGAAATCGGTTGATGCCACGCCCAGTTTTTATACACAGTCGTCCGTCTGTCCTTCCGCATGGCCGTTAACACGATAACTGGAGCAAAAATCGACATATCTTTACTGAACTTAGTTCACGTACTTATCTGAACTCACTTTATCTTGGTAAAAAAAATGAACGAAATCCGACTATCACCACGCCCACTTTTTCGATATCGAAAATTACGAAAAATGAAAAAAATGCCATAATTCTATACCAAATACGAAAAGAGGGATGAAACATGGTAATTGGATTGGTTTATTGACGCGAAATATAACTTTAGAAAAAACTCTGTAAAATGGTTGTGACACCTACCATATTAAATAGAAGAAAATGAAAAAGTTCTGCAGGGCGAAATAAAAAATCCTTGAAATCTTGGCAGGTATTACATACATAAATAAATTAGCGGTATCCAACAGATGATGTCCTGGGTCACCCTGGTCCACATTTTGGTAGATATCTGGAAAACGCCTTCACATATACAACTACCACCACTCCTTTTTAAAACTCTCATTAATACCTTTAATTTGATACTAATATCGTACAAACAGGTTCTAGAGTCACCCCTGGTCCACCTTTATGGCGATATATCGAAAAGGCGTCCACCTATAGAACTAAGCCCCACGCTGTTTTAAAATACTCATTAACACCTTCCATTTGATACCCATATCGTACAAACATATTCTAGAGTCACCCCTGCTCCACCTTTATGGCGATATCTCGAAAAGGCGACCACCTATAGAACGAAGGCCCAATCCCTTTTAAAAATACTCATTAACACCTTTCATTTGATACCCATATCGTACAAACAAAGTCTAGAGTCACCTCTGGTCCACCTTTATTGCGTCCACCTATAGAACTAAGGCCCACTCCCTTTTAAAATACTCATTAAAACCTTTCGTTTGATACCCATATTGTACAACCGTATTCTAGTCACGCCTGGTCCACCTTTATGGCGATATCTCGAAAAGGCGACCACCTATACAACTACCACCACTCTCTTTTAAAACCCTCATTAATACCTTTAATTTGATACCCATATTGTACAAACACATTCTAGAGTCACCCCTGGTCCACTTTTATGGCGATATTTCGAAACGGCGTCCACCTATAGAAATAAGGCCCACTCTCTTTAAAAATACTCATTAACACCTTTCGTTTGATACCCATATTGTACAAACGCATTCTAGAGGCACACCTGGCCCACCTTTATGGCGATATCTCGAAAAGGCGACCACCTATACAACTACCACCACTCCCTTTTAAAACCCTCATTAATACCTTTAATTTGATACCCATATCGTACAAACAAAGTCTAGAGTCACCCCTGGTCCACCTTTATTGCGATACCTCGAAAAGGCGTCCACCTATAGAACTAAGGCCCACTCCCTTTTAAAATACTCATTAACACCTTTCGTTTGATACCCATATTGTACAAACACATTCTAGAGTCACCCCTGGTCCACCTTTATGGCGATATTTCGAAACGGCGTCCACCTATAGAACTAAGGCCCACTCCCTTTTAAAATACTCATTAACACCTTTCGTTTGATACCCATATTGTACAAACGCATTCTAGTGTCACCCCTGGTCCACCTTTATGGCGATATCTCGAAAAGGCGACCACCTATACAACTACCACCACTCCCTTTTAAAACCCTCATTAATACCTTTAATTTGATACCCATATCGTACAAACAAATTCTAGGGTCACCCCTGGTCCACCTTTATGGCGATATCTCGAAACGGCGTCCACCTATGGAACTAAGGATCACTCCCTTTTAAAATACTCATTAGCACCTTTCTTTTGATACCCATATTGCACAAACAAATTCTATGGTCAACCCTGATCCACCTTTATGGCGATATCCCTAAATGGCGTCCAGCTATAGAACTATGGCCCACTCCCTCATAAAATACTCTTTAATGCTTTTCATTTGATACACATGTTACACAAACACATTCCAGGGTTTCCGTCGGTTCATTTTCCTACATGGTTATTTTCCCTTATGTTGTCACCATAGCTCTCAACTGAGTATGTAATGTTCGTATACACCCGAACTTAACCTTCCTTACTTGTTTTTTATAACTAAACTTTGGCGTAGTGCCGTCAGCTTACAAGTACTTGTAGTAAGTTTTTCTGTACATTATATAATAAAATATTTCTTAAATATAAGTTTCAAAATTCCTCTTCTAAAATTTGCTACCTATATTTTAACGCTGATTTAACATACTGATTCAATGTGATCCAGTTTTTACCATTCCATTTAAGTATTCATTAACCTCTTGGTGTGTTAAAGAAGAAAGTGTAAAACTTTTTCTTGGTTTCCTGAGTTGCAAATTGGACAGCGATTATCTGGCTGCTCCAGATGAGGTTCATAATTTAGTTTCAATAGTTCTCCTCTTGCGCGAAACAAATTGCTGATCGTATATAAATTATTGTGTCCTTTAATTCTACCTGTGCCAGCATTATTTCGTTCGGCGCGTTGTGGATGTTGTTCCCAATTCAATTCCGGATGTCGTTCACAATATTTGTGTTTTTGCTGATTAGGCGTCTGGACCTTTTCCTGTTTGCTTCAAAATTATTATTAAGTATTTGGAGCCATCAACTTGCGTATTGCTGACCAAGCTCCTTACATTAGCGTGTTCTCGAATGTTGACTTAGTTGGTGCTAACTCCTCCACCCCAAAAACGAACGTCCTCGTTTGTTAAGGTAGGGATTTCGGATGCTACAGGTTCCTTGTTATCGTTTACCTGGATGCTTATTTTGTAGCTTGATGCTCTTCTGGTTCCTTTGTAAAATGTATTCTTGTTACTGGTACGAATATGAGTCCTCCTAGGCAGATTATTATCATGATTGTTAGAGAAAAATGTGTGATTATGGCTGCTTTGTGTTTTGTGCGCAATGAATTTATACGATTTGTGTTATTTATATGGAGTTCTTTCATCATTTCCAAACTTAGGATTTCTTCTTCTTGCTTTGATGGGACATTTGACTGGATAATTGCGGGTAGTGGTTTGCTGGTTAGTAGTTCGTTAAAAGAATATATCTGTTTATTGATGCGAACTGTGGAATTATGGTACTGTATTGCGTATGACCCTGTCAGGTTTACTTTTTGGTTGTCGATATCTATGGTGCCGTTGTATTGATTTAGTAGTAAGATGCCAGGAGTGATGCTTTCTACGGTTGGGATGTGCGGGTTATTAACAAAAACGTATTCAGCTGGCTTGCTTCTCAGTAGAGGTGGGACACAGGTAGTGTTGCTAATGTCTACTATATCCTTACGGTTACATATTCTTACATTATTATTTTCTTTACATTTAGATTCAATTCCATATACTACGTTATTATTACATGTTACAATGTCCTCGTAAGGGACTTTATTAATAAATTTTCCTATCTTTATAGGTTTTATCAAAATTGACTCGCAAATATCTTCATTTGTTATTGGTAATCCTATTATGTAAAATAACATTTTATCGTTTGTTGCAATTTTTACGCTTGCGATTTCTAGTGATTCTTCTATACTACTTAGGGTAAAATTGTTTTTTTCGTATATTGATTTAATTAACCTAATTTCTTCATTTGAAAATATGTAGGAGTTGACTATGCCGGCCTTAGCCCAATGTATCGCATAGTCTATATTAATTATTTCTTCTTTGATAATTTTTAACTTATATTTCATTTCAATAGCAAAATTATGTTGAGTGTGTTCATCCGTTTGTATGGATTTTGCGATTTTATTAGAAATTGCTGTAATTTCATTTATTTTATCAAAAATTACTTTATTAATTACTACTTGCTGGTTATTATTTTCAACTATATTATTTATTTCATTTTCTAAGATGACTTTGTCGTTGTGGTCGGGATTTCCTGCGATCCACTTCCAGATGGGTCCTAGTTCATTAATTGCTCTTTTAAATTTCCTTGGTGTAAGTCTATTCAAATAATTTTGAATTGATCTTAATTCATTATTGAGAATGGGCAAGAGGGGGTTTTTAAAGTCCGCGTACGCTGGTGCACGAAAAGTCTGTAAGAGAGAATTTTGAAGGGGGAATTTCATATTTTACCAAAATCATATTAAGTCTTAATGTTACTCTTATGTACTATTCGTCCTTTTTCAGTAATTACTACACTAGATTTATCTTCTTTCACGATTTCTTTCCTATATCTAGCAGTGAGTTTTGATCCTATTCTTTTATTAATCCTAACATAAATTATGTCACCAGGGGTGTATGTCTTAATGGGTTTTCGTGTTTTATTATGGATTTCTAAATCCTTTGCTTGTCTTTTCCGAAGGGTTTCTATGTTTTCTCGCCGTGAATTCTCGTATTGTTCCGGGTCTATCGAGACTCGTCTACCGAAAAATGTTTCTATAGGTCGTTTTCCTGTTGTTGAGTGTATGGAGTAATTATATTCATATGTGCATCTATCTAATAGTTCTTGAAATGAGCGATGGGTGCGTTCTGTTTGGAGGCAGCGCATAATTTCCGATAAGGTGGAATGAAACCTTTCCACTTGACCATTAACTGTGCTTGCGTATAGAGGTGTTTTAAAGATTTTAATTCCAAGTTGATCTTCTACCATGAATTGTATGGATAATGAGTTTAAGGACTTTTCATTGACGATAACTATTGTCTTAGGTACACCAAATGCGAAGAGTATTTGTCGCAAACGTTCTCTTATATCTTCTATTGCCTTTGACTGTATTATTGTTGTTGTTGTAGCGATTAGGTTACTCCCCGAAGGTTTTGGGGAGTGTTATCGATGTGATTGTCCTTTGTGGGATACAGATCCGATACGCTCCGGTAACACAGCACCATTAAGGTGCTGGCCCGACCATCTCGGGAACGATTTATATGGCCACATTGAACCTCCAGGCCATCCCTCCCTCCCCAACCCCAAGTTCCATGAGGAGCTTGGAGTCGCCAGAGCCTCGTCTGTTAGTGAAACGGGATTCGCCGCTTGAAGCTGAGGTTGGCAATTGGGTTGGAGAAGCTTTATATTGCGCTACACAACCCTTGAATCCCTGGGCATATTTAGAAAATTTATCTACTGCTGTTAGTACCAGGCGTTTCTCCGTATTATAGATATCTATGTGAACTATTTCACCAGGGTACTGGGGAGTTGGGGTTTTAAGTAGTTGTGGTTTATTAGGGTGACGGTCATATTTATTTTCTTTACAAACTTTGCACTGTTTAATTATATTTTCTATTCTTGCTGTCATTTTTGGGAAGTAATATTTTTGTATTAGTTGTTTCTTGTTTTCATCCCTATTTCTATGTGCTCGTGTGTATTCTTTTAATATTTCCTCATTTTGAACATCCTCGTTTACTAAATCTTGTACTTTTGTTTGGGTATAGCGAATTTTGTAATTGGAAAAATGAATGGGATAGATTTCCTGAATTTTTCCAATTATTTCTTCAGAGGTAAATAAGCCGTTTATAACTGAAGGATTAAGGTAACGTTTTAGTAGTGCAGTTAGATCGTAGATTTAAAGGTGGGGTTTACAAATTAAGTGTCTGTAATAGGTCGGGAATGGTATTTTAAACTGATAGCTGTCTTCATCTCCTAGCGAAATCCAAATTTGGTTTGTGAAGGCATTTATGGGTCCTTCTACTGCTGGGATTAGGTTGTGCGATGAACTCTCGTCAGAGTGCGTCGCGACTGATAAAGAATTTAACTCGAATGGCCTTGATAATGTATCAGCAACTACATTGGCCTTTCCTGGTTTATATTGTATTTCATAGTTATATTCCTCTAGTATTGCTTTCCATCGTTTCAATTTAGAGTTAGTGTTCTTATTGCTTAAGGCATAGGTGAGTGGCTGATGGTCAGTGTGTATAATAACTTTCGCTGTGCCGTATAGGTAATTTCGGAAGGAATTTAAATCCCAAATTATTGCAAGCATTTCCTTTTCATTTACTGCATAATTTTCTTCAGCTTTGTTTAACGTTCTTGAAATAAATGTGATCGGTTTGCCATTTTGTTCCAAGACTGCGCCTATGGCATATTGTGAGGCATCTGCAGTTAACTCGAAACCTTTACTGTAATCGGGGTATTGTAGGATAACATCTTTGAATGTGAGGGTGGCTTTAATTTTACTGAATGCTTCTTTTTCTTTTTCATTCAAATTTATTAGAATTTTCCTTCACTGCTTTTAGACATTCTTCCTTCCTCTCCTCGAAGTAGGGATGTCAGTGGTTTTGCTAGTTTAGCATAATCTTGGATGAATCTTCTATAATATCCGGATAAACCCAAGAATGAGCGTAAGTCTTTAATTGTTTTGGGGCAGGGGAAGTCTGTTATTGATTGTACTTTGGCTGGGTTTGTAGAGATTCCGTCAGAAGAGACAACAAATCCCAGGAATTCGACTTTCTTTTTGAAAAAGTCGCATTTGTCAATCTGAACTTTCATGTTTGCCTTGTTCAGAGTTTCGAAAATTGTGTCGATATGTTCAGCGTGCGTTTTTTCGTCCTCGCTAAATATAATTATATCGTCTATGTATACATAGCAAATTCTACCTATGTTTTCCCTAAGTATGTCGTCCAGTGTCCGTTGAAAGATGGCAGGGGCGTTCTTTAAGCCAAAAGGAAGTCTCGTGAACCCGTATTTTCCGTTGTTCACTGAAAAAGCTGTTTTTTCCACGTCAGAATCCTTAAGAGGAATTTGATGGAAACCGCTTTTTAAGTCAATAACTGAGAAAATTCGATTCTTTCCTAATTGGGAAAGTACCTCGTTTATCTCGGGTATTGGATACCTATCTGCGATTGTTACTTGATTAAGTTTCCTGCAATCAATGACCATTCGAAATTTGTTTCCCCTGAGGCATCGTCCTTTTTAGGCACGACCCAGACGGGTGAGTTGTATGGGGATCTTGATTTGAGTATTATTCCGTCCTCTAGCAGTTTGTTTACCTGAGTTTCAACTTCCTGCTTAAGGCTCATAGGATATGGGTATGATTTTGAGTATATTGGTGTGTCAGAATTTGTGCGAATTTCAGCAACTACTTTTGTTGTATAAGTTAGTTTTTCTTTTGGCTCTGAAAATAAATTACGGTGTTTCTGTGCTAATTGTCTAATTTCGTTTTTTTCTACCGTGGTCATGTGTTGGTCCCGAATTTGTATTGTGTTAAAATTTTGTACACTGTATTGTCTTAAAAAGATTTTTTTATGTTTGCTGTAACCATAAAATTTTCTTTTGTATGTATGACCGCTGAGAGTTCCTTTAGGCTGTCATTGCCTAGTATTGCATGAAAGGTTTTGAGAGTGGGTAGCAAGAAGAATTTAAGCTTGTAGTTTTCTAAGTTGAAGAGGTTGAGATACATATGTGTGGTGGGTAATTTTGATTTTTCCCCCGACAGAATTTGCAAAAAAAGTGTTGTCGTTTTCTATTGATTTTGTTACTAAGCTGGACTGGATATAATTTTTGTTAGATCCAGTGTCCACTAAAATGTTTAAAATTTAGCCGTTCTTCGTCCTGCATCTAAAGTAGGGTAACGAAGAGCTGTTCAATCTAAAAATGTACATCACTCAGATCCTGCGGTTCTTCCTTTTCGTTGTTAAAGGTGGATCTTCGTAGTATTGGTCTTGGTAGTATTGGTCATGGTAGCGTTGGTTATGGGAGTGTTGGTTATCCGTCGCTCTGTCGGTGTTTATGTGAAAGTTCCTTTGAACTTTGATAGGGGGATGGTTTATCATTGATGTATTAGGTGGCCGTTTGCCCATTTCTTGGGCTTTAGGGCGGTTCATATAATTTACCGCTCTTGTCCTGACGCTTTCGTCTACGTCCATGGGTTGAGGTGGTTTAGGTGGTCTTGGAGGAGCATGGTGTTGTTGGTTAAAAGGGTTTTGTGGTTGGTATCTATTTACTTGGTCTGGGTTTTGGTTGGCGTATAGCTGATAGTTGTGAGGATTCAATTTTTGTTGATGATAGTTTTGTGGAATGGGATTTGATATGGGTAGAGAGGTGTGCTAGTTCGGGATAAAACCTTGACTGCGGTTGGAGTTGTTGGTAAGATCGCGGCTGGGGATATTTTACCGTGAAGGGTTGTCGTGGATTCGGAGAATTAAAGCTTTGTTGACGGGAGTTAGACATCTGGTTGTTCGCGTGGTATGCCCTGAAGTTTTGGTTTTCGAGCTTCAGGCAAAGGTGTAAGGCTTCTGGCAAACTCTTTGGTTCCTTTATGCCGAGTAACCTGGGGATATCAGCCGAAAGTCCTCTGACGAAGGTGACGAGGGCCTTAGCTCGGTAATTCTCAGTTAACAGGTGAACTGCTTCTTCACCTATCTCCATACAGCCTATTTTATTTAAAAGGAGTGATAGGTGTCCGTATACTTTCTGGTAGAACTCATTAATGGACATTCGTCCTTGTATGAGACATGTCATTTGGTACTATAAAGTGCCTATGTCTCGTTTGTCGGCGTAGTGGGTAGACAGCGGGAAATTACTGCCCAATCTAAAGGGGTGTTGTACGATTCTAAGGCTATGTCTGCCTTTCCAATTATCTTATTACTAATGACATTCAAAATGCCGAAATATCTAGGTGTGCCCTTTGAGGGTTCATAAATTCTCCAAATTCTATCAACACTCTTTTTCCAGGAGCTAAACTCTGAGACATTTCCTGAGAATTCTCTCAATGAACGTACAACATCTGGAATCTTATCCATTTCACTCATATTATTTTGGAATTGGGCGTCTATAGTTTGATCAGTTATGATAGGATTTGTTTTGTTGTTAAGGACACTCTGTACTATATGAGGCACGCTTGCCTCTATGGCTAGAGATATCATGCTTCTTATCATATTGGCCAAGTCTGATGAAATTTGGTTATTAGGGCTTGGCGGTGCTGGTGGTGCAGCAGGAGGGTTAGTTCCAATCATTTGACCATCAAATTGTTTGGATTTGACATTGTAAGGAATTTTAGATTTTTTTTTTCGGTAAGGGATTTGATTTCATGGACTTTAACTGATCTTAAATCACAAACAAATCAAAATTGTCTTCAAAAGGATTTTCCTAAATTTTTCTTTTTTTTAGTTTTATTTCCGCACTTTCACTTTTAAAAGTTTTTTTCTTTCAATGAAATACCTAAGCTATTAAATTCTAAATTATTTAAATTTTTGATTAATTTTCAAAATAAGTATTCGAATTTCGTAATTTTAGATTTATTCTAAATTCGACAAATTTTCAAAATGTAATTTTTTTATGTGGTGTTTTACTTCTCTTATTTTTTATAATTTTTAATTTCTGTAAATGTTTTTGAAAGTTACTTAGTTTTCAATATTTTTCTTTTTTCTTAAAAAAAATTTTTTTTCGCTCGTTACTTTCTAAATTTTTCAAATATGCGTTATTAAAATGAAATTTCAAAATTTAGTAGATTTGAATTTTTTGTTTTAAATATTTTTTACTTAAATATATATTGTAACGAATTTTCTTGCAAATCCTCTTATTTGCAATCCTCTGCTAAGTTCGAATCACTAAACTGTTGAATAAATAACTCCAATATTGAATAATAGAAAAATGGCCTTTATTAAAGTACTTCACAATAACACTTATGTATACTTTGCTACTCGCTGGCTTAATAACCAAACTGATTGATAACTCAAATGAAACTCTACTATTGGCCGCCAGATCGCGTGCTTAATCAAACTGATTGATAGCTCAACTCAAACTGAATTACAGCGCCTCTACATCTGTTGCCTTTTATACCCTTTGGTTTCCTCGTTCGCATTTTTCCAGAATGTATTAGCATTGTCCATGAGCTCTCAAACTTCTCAGCTATAACTAAAATTGCACAATTTTATACATCTTTTAGGCGCTTCCAGAATCTACTAGTCCAGTAGCTCTCAAACTTCTCAGATATATGCATGTGTTTGCGCATTGACTCTCCGCTGCTCGTATTCGTACATGGCACATATGTGTAGACGCAATTATTTATTCGTTTATGTAGATACATAAAGATTGAATTACTGATGTGAATGTTTGTAGTTTACAGTCTCTCGCGCGCACATAGGCGTATAAGTAAATGCATCTGTGTGTGACATCTCTCTGGGCTGCCTTATATATGTGTATACTTGATTTGATTATTAACGTAAATACTGCTTGCAATGGCCTTAGCATCGCCTTAGTGATGGGATAACTTAGTGATGCTAATATCCGTGACACTGCCCTCCACCTAAGTCTGATCGTCCCGATCAGACAAATCTCTCGATCTAAACGTTGCCAGCCTTTCCAAATGGACCACTTTCATTTTGGTTCGTGGTTTACCGATAGTTTGTATGCGGTACACTACATCGTTGATCCGTTTTACAACTTTGTATGGGCCTTCCCAATTACACTACAATTTCGGGGACAAACCTTTTTTACGTTGTGGGTTGTATAACAGCACCAAATCTCCTTCCTGAAAACCTTCTGAATTGCTTTATCATATCTGGCTTTCATCTTGTCACTCATAATCTTTGTTCGTTGCCTTATCAGATCATGTATTTCTCTTAGCTCTTCTTCTAAATCACAAGTGGATTTCCTGACATTTCTCTCCGCATTGGCATCTATCCCAAACTTCAAATCAGATGGCAGTCTAAGGTCATTGCCAAAAATTACTTTTGCAAGGGTTTGGCCCGTTGTCTCATGCACTGCTGATCGGTAAGTCATCAAGAATAATGGTATGCGGGTATCCCATTCTTTATGGTACTTGTCTACTACTTTCCTTAAGTGCTCCTCCAATGTTCTATTGAATCGTTCTACCATACCATCGGATTGAGGATGCAATGCAGTTGTCCGTGTTTTTCGAATGCCCAATGACTTACACATTTCCTGGGACACAGCTGATTCGAAATTCCTGCCTTGGTCAGAATGTAACTCCATTGGTACACCATACCTTGCAACCCATTCGTTTTTAACCACTTCTGCTACTGTTTCTGCTTCTTGGTTTGGGATTGGGTATACCTCTGGCCATTTACTGAAATAATCCATAACCACCAGTACGTATTTGTTTCCGCAGTTGCTAGTAGGAAATGGACCTGCGACATCCATGGCGATCCTTTCAAATGGCGCACCTGAGTTATATTGCTTCATCTGGCCATGACTTCGTGTTCTGGGCCCTTTCGCTCTGCTGCAAACCTCGCAGTTCGCAATCCACTCAGTGACCGACTGACGGCAACCAACCCAATAGAATCTCTGTTTAATCTTCTCGAGCGTCTTCGTGATTCCAAGATGACATCCGCTTGGACCATTATGCAGCTCGCTGAGCACGTCAGGAATCCTCTTTCTGGGAACAACTATCAGTTTATTCTTGTATTTACCATCCTCACTCTCCCATACTCGATGAAGGCAACCGGATATCAATTCTAAACTGTCCCACTGTGCCCAATATGACTTCGCAATGGGACTCTCTGCTGACATCTCTTCTCTGTTTGGTCTTTCATTTCGTTCGAGCCCTTGCATAACACGTGACAGATCTGCGTCTTCTAGCTGGCACTTTCTTAGCTGTTCCTTGTCCCATTCATCTGTACATGTTATATCCATTAGCCGGACATCTATAATGTCTTCTTTAGCCTCGGCTTTTGAACAGTGCTTGCATTCCAAACTACATGGTCTTCGTGACATTGCATCAGCATTTCCATGGGTACTACCTTTTCGATGCTCAATGGAAAAGTCGTAGCTTTGTAGTCGCTCGATCCACCGTGCCAATTGTCCTTCCGGATTACGGAACTGCAGAAGCCATTTCAACGCTGCGTGATCTGTCCTGGCACGGAATCGTTGGCCGTAGAGGTATTTGTGAAAATGTTTAATGCACTCTACCAATGCCAACAGCTCTCTCCGTGTAACGCAATAGTTCCTCTCTGGTTTTCCAATTGAACGGCTATAATATGCAACTACCTTCTCTTGTCCATCGACCAGTTGTGATAAAACGCCTCCTATAGCATATCCGCTCGCATCTGTATCTAGAATAAACGTTGCCCCTGGAATCGGGTATGCCAACATTGGGGCAGTGCACAACCGCTCTTTCAATGTTTGGAAAGCTACTTCTTGCTCCTTCTTCCATTCAAAAGCTTTATTTTTCCTTGTTAGCTCGTGGAGACTATGGGCTAAGCTGGCAAAATTTGGTACAAATCGGCGGTAATATGTGCACAGCCCAAGGAAACTTCTCAATTCATGCAGATTCTGTGGTCTTGGCCAATCCTTTACTGCCTCTATCTTTTCATTTGCTGTACAGACACCTTCTGTCGTTACCTTGTGGCCCAAATAATTTACTTCCTTTTTAAACAGCGTACACTTTTTGGGACTTAACTTCAGACCAGCGCCAGCTATTCTCTGGAAAACTTCCTCCAAGTTTTTAAGATGTTCATCAAAACTTGCCCAATACGATGATGCCGTCCAGGTACACCAAGCATGTTTTCCAATGTAGTCCTTTCAGTACCTGGTCCATGAGTCTCTCAAAAGTAGCTGGTGCATTACAAAGTCCAAAAGGCATCACTGTAAATTGCCAAGGACCATCACCGACACTGAAGGCTGTTTTCTCTTTATCTTCCTCCTTCACCTCAACTTGCCAGTAGCCGCTTTTCAAGTCCAGTGTGGAAAACCATTTCGTACCAGATAGCGAGTCCAGAGTGTCGTCAATTCTTGGCAATGGGTAGCTATCCTTTTTCGTAACGTCATTCAACTTTCGATAGTCCACGCAAAACCTCATTTTTCCATCCTTCTTCTTTACAAGTACTACCGGTGAGCTCCATGGACTAGCTGATGGTTCGATGACGCCACTGTCACTCATTTCTTGTATGATTTGACTCACAACTTCCCGCTTCGCCAGTGGAACACTACGTGGAGCTTGGCGGATCGGCCTCGCATCTCCAGTGTCAATTTGATGTTTCACAACATTGGTGCGGCCTGGTTTGGAACCATCCTGGTCAAATATGTTCGCGTATTTTATGAGCAGTTGTTTTGCCTTACTCTGATAGGCTTCCTCTAGCCCATGCGTCCATGCCGTGATATCATTTGAAAGATCAGTATTACTAGATGAAGCGTGTTTCTGGAGCTGTTCACAGTTAATAACTACTTCGGCCTCTTGGCATCTTCCCAAAATAGCTCCTTTGGTCAAATTGAATGGTGACTTGAACTCATTGAGTACTCTTACCGGAATGCGTCCATCTTGTTTTGTCATAGCCAGGGTTTTTCCTACAAGTATGTTCAGTGCTCATTTATTTGCTGCTTCGACAACCCACAATTTGTTTGTCCCACAATCTCCATCAACCTTTGCCCAGATGACTGCTTCTGATTTTGGTGGTATTTGCTGACTCTTCCACCAGCACTCGTTTACTGCTGTAGCCTCTCTCGTAGCCGAAATTAAGTGGCACATCCATGTTCTTATATCGCATCGTCTTGCTTTGCATATCGATTTTGATGCCTTGGTTGATTAAGAAGTCCACTCCAATTATGATTTCATCAACAATACCTGCCACTATAAAATTGTGTAGTACCGTGACGTTCCCAATTGCTACTTCACATTCTACGTCTCCAATTACCTGGGTGTCTTCTCCAGTGGCTGTACGCAATATTACTCCATGCAATGGTCTTATCTTCTTGTTGACTAAATCTGCTCGAATGATGGAATGAGATGCACCCGTATCTACAGCCAGTAAACGTTCCTTTCCATCCACATGTCCTCCGACAGTAAGATTGCTCGACCTTCTTCCAATTTGTGAGATAGAGATTATGGGGCATTCAATTGAGGGAGTCAGCTGTCGCCCCTTGCTGCTGACTCGCTTTAGTTTAACGATTGAGTGGATTTGGAGATTTGCTCGTCTCCTTCAGCTCTGCGTTTACGGCCACCCACATTGTTGGAACTATTGGAATTGCTACTGCAATGACGTGCAATGTGACCTGGGTTACTGCACTTGAAACATTTCATAACTCCGGCATTTTTCTGTTGTGATCCCTTCAGAGCTTCCAAAATTGTATCTACGCACTCTGGCCTTTCTACTTCCACACGATGAGCTTTGTATGCTGGTTTACTCAATAATGACGCCGTTTCCTGAGTCAATGCATGGGATACCGTTTCAGAAAATGTTTGCTTTGGGTTCGCGTATGTGGCTCGCTTCGTTTCGACGTCCCGTATGCCATTTATAAAGCTCTGAATCTTCACTTTCCGTGTATTCCACGGGTGCATCCGCATTTGCAAGATGAGCCAATCTTTCAATGTCAGAAGCAAACTCCTGCAAAGTCTCGTTAGCTTTTTGGTAGCGGTTTTGCAATTCTATTTGAAATATCTGTTTCCTGTGTTCGCCTCCGTATCGCCGTTCTACAGCAGCCATCAATGCGTCATAACTGTTCCGTTCGTACTCTGGAATAGTCTGTAAGATTTCGGCAGCTGGTCCTTTCAATGCTACGAAGAGTGCGGCAACTTTATCTTCCACATTCCAGTTGTTCACTGCTGCGGTCTTCTCAAACTGTAGCTTAAAGACCTGGAAAGGAACAGAACCGTCAAAGGATGGTGTTTTTACCTTTGGATTACTCGCTGAAACTGCTGGACGATTTAATTGTAACTGCTCCATACGACCCTTCAAATCATCGACTTCTGCCTGAAATTGAGCGATTTTTGCATCCTGCGCTTCCAGCTTTGATGTTACCCTTGCTTCCTGTGCTTCTAACTGTGAATACATTTGTGCCACCTGCAATGATAAGCGCTCCTCTTGTTCTTCCATCTTTGATGTTATGCGTGTCTCCTGCGATTCCAGTTGGGATGCCATATATGTCTTCTGTTCTTCCAATTGCGTTTCCATCTTGGATGTAATCTGTGTCGACATTTCTGACATTCGCGTTTCTTGTGCTTCAATCTTCGATGTTATTCGTGTCTCTTGGGATTCCATCTGTGATGACATATACGTTTTCTGTTCTTCTAGTTGAGATGACATATACGTTTTCTGTTCTTCCATCTTGGATGTTAAACGTGTCTCCTGCGATTCCAGCTGAGATGCCACTGTCGATGTTTGCGCAGTTATTGCAGCCAATATCATGTTCAAGTCTGTGCTCATAACTGTCTGCGATGTTTCGTTTTTCTCTTAAATTTTTGTTGTTGTTTCGTCCCCATCAGGATAAAAGACAAACTCGTCCACATCAATTCCTTGCGACTTCATTACCTCTCGTAGCCGTGCTTGAAGTTCGATCTTATTGCCAGTTGTATTTAATCCACGGTTCTCCAACTCCTTTTTCAGTTGCTGGATCTTCAATTCATTGAACTTTGCCATGTCCAAGTTGTATTCCCAATCTTCGGAATTTATTCAACAATCCCACTTCTGACACCATTTGTAACGAATTTTCTTGCAAATCCTCTTATTTGCAATCCTCTGCTAAGTTCGAATCACTAAACTGTTGAATAAATAACTCCAATATTGAATAATAGAAAAATGGCCTTTATTAAAGTACTTCACAATAACACTTATGTATACTTTGCTACTCGCTGGCTTAATAACCAAACTGATTGATAACTCAAATGAAACTCTACTATTGGCCGCCAGATCGCGTGCTTAATCAAACTGATTGATAGCTCAACTCAAACTGAATTACAGCGCCTCTACATCGGTTGCCTTTTATACCCTTTGGTTTCCTCGTTCGCATTTTTCCAGAATGTATAAGCATTGTCCATGAGCTCTCAAACTTCTCAGCTATAACTAAAATTACACAATTTTATACATCTTTTAGGCGCTTCCAGAATCTACTAGTCCAGTAGCTCTCAAACTTCTCAGATATATGCATGTGTTTGCGCATTGACTCTCCGCTGCTCGTATTCGTACATGGTACATATGTGTAGACGCAATTATTTATTCGTTTATGTAGATACATAAAGATTGAATTATTGATGTGAATGTTTGTAGTTTACAGTCTCTCGCGCGCACATAGGCGTATAAGTAAATGCATCTGTGTGTGACATCTCTCTGGGCTGCCTTATATATGTGTATACTTGATTTGATTATTAACGTAAATACTGCTTGGCATGGCCTTAGCATCGCCTTAGTGATGGGATAACTTAGTGATGCTAATATCCGTGACAATATTTTCTTACATTAACTTCAGCTCCATCTCGATAAGTTTGTATTCTTCCCTTTTCCTGGCGGTACTCGTGGTACACTGGCTTATACCTTGTTGCTAGGGGGTGGCTCCTTGGCTGGTATCGTCGGTGCGTCCGGGAAGTTTGTAAGTTTTCACTTTATTATTTGTGGTACTTATTGAAAGTGTTTCCTTCTTTTCTTGTATCACTCGCTTTTCGACCAGTTTTCTTTCTATTGTGGCACTTTTTGTATTGTGGCACTTTTGTAAGTGAATTTTCGACCGGTTTTCTTTCTATTGTGGCACTTTTTGAAAGTTAATGCTATACTGGTGGCACTTTTGGAATTTTTAGATAACAGTTTCCTTCGCGGCACTTTATTAAGTTTAATACCGATTTTCCAACACTATAAGTTTACCAAACCAAGCCTTTTAGCTCGGGCGCTAATTATTGTGTCCTTTATTAGAGTTACTAAAAAAATAAATTTTTTGAGTCTCAAGACCTTTATTATTATTTATTCACTAATTTAATTATTGGTCGTAAGACCTTACTTTCTTAATCACTAATTAAAACTGAACGTTTACAACTAACTGCTTACAACTGACTGACTTAAAATGGTAAATTAGTTCTAAATATAACTTAATTCTACCTGTGCCAGCATTATTTCGTTCGGCGCGTGGCGGATGTTGTTCCCAATTCAATTCCGGATGTCGTTCACAATATTTGTGTTTTTGCTGATCAGGCGTCTGGGCTTTTTCCTGTTTGCTTCAAAATTATTATTAAGTATTTTGAGCCATCAACTTGCGTATTGCTGACTAAGCTCCTTACATTAGCGTCAGATCGAATGTTGAATTAGTTGGTTCTAACTTATATGCTAAATTCATATCTAAAATAATTAAGCTCACAAAGATTATGTTCGAGGACGGGATAAGTTCGTCTTACTTCGCTAGCTTGAGCTTTTAACAGAAAATGTTCCCTTTTCACTGCATCTATTTTAGCTAATATATTGCGGTGCCAATGTCTCCACAAAGTGTTATCATTTATTAGAATTGGTTCACCGTACTCATTGGCAAGCGCATCCCACTTTTGGAAACATTGAGACCTAGTTTCTAGCAAGTGCATTACGATTAGCTTTGGAAGACGGTTATTACCCATTTCCATAACCCTCCAAATATAATTTAAATGTGTTTTCAAGAAGTCAATATACAATTCTGGGAGTCCGGTTTCGCGATGAATCATATAGTTCGGGGTGTTACGCGGTAATATGAACAGCCTTTTAATAAAGTACTTCAGCAACTTTTCTACTACTTCGTAATATTCAATTCCCCACACTTCTGATGCATAACCCAATACTGTTCGTACAGCTGCTTCAAATAGTTTGTACTTATGACTATGAGGAATGTATTTTTTAGACAAAAAGACCTCCAGGTGCTGTTTATAGCGTATTTTGCTGATTTAGGGTTACTTGACAAATGTTTATTTTACGATGCATTGTACGTTAAAACTACTCCTAGATACTTGTATTCCTTAACCTTCTCCAACTCTTTTCCACACAAATGCCACTTTTCATCTCTACAGTATCTACCTTTTGAGCCCCTGAATATAAGTACTTTTGTCTTATTCGTATTTTTTGTAAGCCCCCAGTCACTATAGTACTCCTCTAATTTGTTGATCATTTCCTGTAATTGTTTTGGGGTTTCTGCTAAGATAACTACACCATCGGCATACACAAGTATCTTTATATGGATACCCCCAAACGTAATACCTTTTGGAAAGTGATTCACCAAATCGTCCAGGAAAAGAGCAAACAGTAATGAGCTAAGTAGGCAACCTTGTTTAACACCCGTTTCTGTTGGAAACCATTCTGAGGCAGTGCTACCATCCCACACCCTTGCAACGTTATTTTTGTAGAGACTGCTTATTATATCTAGCATTTTCGTTGAAAGACCTAAATTACTTAATTTGAAGAAAAGAGCATTTCGTATTATGGAGTCAAAAGCGGCCTTAAAGTCCACGAACAAAGCATACAGTTTTCTCTTCTTTGAAATGTAATCCTGAGATATGCTAGATAAACTAAAAATATGGTCGATTGTAGAGCATCCCTTTCTAAATCCCGCCTGAAACTCACTTAAAAGCGAATTCCTCTCTACCCACGCCGCTAACCTTTCATACAAAATGGAGGTAAATATTTTTGCAATGGCATTCTGAAAGGAAATTCCTCTGTAATTATTTGGGTCATTTATGTCTCCTTTTTTAAAAAGTGGGAATATAATAGCTTTCTGAAACAGCGAAAAGGCCGAACCAGAGTTGTACATACTATTAAAGCAAACTGTAAGCTGCTCTATAAAGTTAGGAGGGGCATGTTTAAAAAATCCCGCAGGTATGCCGTCAGGCCCTGGTGCCTTTTATCTTTATTGCTTTTAAGTGCGGTCTTCACTTCATCCGCCGTAATTTCGCAATCCAATCCCCGTACAGTCACGAAGGGCAGCGCAAAACTTAGGGTAGATACACTACTATTTTGGTTTAGCAGAGAGGAAAAATGTGCTCCAAAACTTTCCGCATCTAACTGTGCACTCTTCGCGAACCCCGAACCATTTAGCTTCTTCACAAACCCCAGTACTCTTTAATATCTTTAATATCGCCAAGTTTCATGGCCATATTTTTAAAATATACGTGTTTTTTATGCGTGCAAATTTCTTTAAATTCTTTGTTAAGATTTTGATATTCTCTCAAACTTTCTTGCGTACCAAGTCTTTTAGCTTTACGTAAGGCTGAAAAGGGGGCATTACTTCCACATAAAACAATACTCACACATATACAAAGAAGCGAATATGACATGCAGCAGATGAGAGAAGTAAAAAACTAATCGAGAAGGTTGTTTGTGAAAAGTCTATGGCCTGGGAGAAATAGGCAAACAAGCAATTTAAGTGTAACCAACAAAAATACAGATATTAGTTTTTTGCTGAAAACCGATAGTTTTGCACGATTTGAATCCTCTCACAAATTTTTATAATAGAGAATAGTACCGTTATCAAGCTAAATCAAAAAGAAATTTTAGTGTAAGTGAATTTTGAGGTTTTCTTACTTTTTTTGTGACCGCAAATTGCTACTTACCTCAAAAGTGCTTCTCTGTGGTATCTTACGAGTAATGTTTATTTTCACTTTTATCGTGTATATTTATATTGTTCGCAAAAGCACTTGTTGCAATTATACTGTATATGCATGATTTAAGCAACCATTTTGCAAAAAGAAAAAAATATGGCTGAAAACGAAAATATATATTTTAGTTTGATACAAATCATTTCTGCTTAAGTTCGTGAAATCCAATAAAATTGTTTTATTATTTTAATATGGAGCTTTTACAAAATAAGGTTATTAATTATTTTATATTATCTTTAAAATAAAATAACAAAACTGTGTGTTTATACCAATGAACGATCGAGAATAACTCACTGGTGCCATATAGCGATACTGAGTCTGAAAAGACATATTCTGGGGAACTAGAAAACGAGATATGCGTTGAAACAAGAGGGTACAAGAAGAAACGAAAACTTCCTAAAAGACTTCGGGGTAAAAAACGAAAGCTGTATGAAGTTAATCCAAATCCCTGCGTAGGTAAAAAGTTTGGAAACAAGTGTTGTGAAAGGCTTAGTGAGCAAGTTGGGTTGGTGCTATATGAACACTTTTGGGGCTTAGGCAACAAGATACGACAAAGAGATTGGCAACTATCGTGCATGACCCGGAAATGCGTTCAAAGGAGAACATCAAATAGCCTTAAAAAACAGTGGAGCTATGCATATTTCATTACCTATAACAAAAAGCGTTTTAAAGTTTGTCAGCAGTTTTTACTGAAAACACTTAATATTTCCCAAAACACGTTAATATGTGTTAGAAAAAACATAACTCTTCAAATACCTCTTGCCTGACAAAAAAAAAACCTCACCCCCATAATAAGTCTGACGAAATAAATGTGGCTCTTTTGAAATCATTCATTGAACACCTACCAGCAGTTCCTTCCCACTATTGTAGGAACAAAAGTACTAAGTTATATCTTCCACAGTACTTTCGAAACGTGCCAACTTTGTATAAGTGTTACACGCAGCACTTGATAAATACAAATTAGGAGCAAGCTAAGTTATCCCTAAGAGTTTTTCGTACCATTTTCAAAAATGAATACCATATAGGCTTCCATTTGCCAAAAAAGGATAAATGCATTATTTGTGAAAAGTATAAGAATTTGGACAGAGAAGCACACAACCTTTACAACAAACTGAGGAACATAAAACGCACATACGGGACAGAGATAAATCAAAAGAAATATTCTTAGAGGACCACAGAAAAAGCAAAGAGAATGGGGCGTATATCTGCGCCAGCTTCGACATTCAGAAAGTATTGAATACACCCACGGAAAAAGCGTAAACCTTTCCTATTCAAGAAAAAATGCTTTTTATAATGAAAGCGTTTACGAAAACGGCACAAGAAACGGTTATTGCTTTTTATGGGGTGAATCGGATGGAAAACGTGGATGTAACGAAATTTCCGGTGCAATTTTCCAATACTTAAATATCGTGGATGAAAGGGGGACTCATTCTGATATAAGTCTATATTGTAATAGTTGTGTTGGGCAGAACAGGAACAGAGCTATGCAAGCAATGATAATATATTTCTTAGAGAAGGCTGCTAACATAAAACACATTAAATTAACTTACCTGTTGCCTGGGCATACCATGACGCCCGTGGACTCCATACTTAGCACTATTGAGTCTTTTATTCGCGATAGAAATGTTTGGGCTCCAAGTGAATGGTATAAAATTATTTCGAACGCAAGAACTATACCAGAAAATTATACATGCATTTCAATTCATAATTCGGATTTTAAAGATTGGAAAACCTTTTCTCAAGCTTTGCTTCCAGCTTCAGTTAAAATATCATTTACGTCTTTGCGCTGCGCTATCTTCGAAAAAAATTCTCCATTGGTTAAACTTCACTATGGTTATTTTGACGATAGCGAAAAAAAAGTATACGATCTCAGTACAATTGTGCGGTCAAGACAAAATTCTCTCATACTTAGTAAGGGTCCTGTTACCTTGCATGATCACTTCTTTCACATTTCATCTTCAAAATATAACGACCTAAAAGCTCTTTGCGAAAATAAAATCATACTGTAACGAATATTAGCAGCACTAAGGGATACTATCATCTCTAAGACGATGCTAAGCAGTGACTTGATGCACATCAATAATTCAATCATTATGTCTACACATATGTACGTACACGCAGCGGAGAAGCAACGCACAAACACATGCATATACCTTATCTGAGATGCTCACAAGAGAGGGCAATAATTTGTGCAAGTATTACTCACGCGCATATGAGAAGCTATAAACGTAGTTGTGGCTGGTGATTTTGTAGCTGATAACTAACTAGTAAGTTCTGGAATGGAAAAGCCTAGAAGTATGCAACGAGGAAACCAGACAGTATAAAAAGCGACAACAGTAGAGGCGCGAGAATCAGTTTGATTTAAGCAATTTATTAGTTGCGAAGTATAAGTGTTACTGTGAAGTACTTTAATAAAGGCCATTTTGCATTATTGAATAGTGGAGTTATTTATTCAACAGTTTAGTGATTCGAACTTAGCAGAAGGTTGCAAATAAGAGGATTTGCAGTAAATTCGTTACAATTGGTGTCAGAAGGGGAATTGTTGAATAAATTCCAGAGGACAAGGACATGGCAAAGTTTAGTGAATTGAAGATCCAACAACTGAAGAAGGAGTTTGAGAGCCGTGGATTGAATACAACCGGCATTAAACTCGAACTACAGGCACGACTACGAGAGGCAATGGAAGCAGAAGGAATTAACGTGGAAGAGTATGTCTTTCATCTTGATGTCGACGAGACAACAACAAAACTTGAAGAGAAAGACGAAACATCGCAGACAGTTACGAGCACAGACTTGAACATGATATTGGCTGCAATAACTGCTCAAACATCGACAGTGGCATCTCAGCTGGAATCGCAGGAGGCACGTTTAACATCCAAGATGGAAGCACAGGAGGCACGCATTTCAGAAATGTCGTCACAAATGTCATCTCACCTGGCATCGCAAGAGACACGCATAACATCCAAGATGGAAAAACAACTAGAGTCGCAAAAGAACCGTAAACCATCAAAGATTGAAGCACAAGAAACGCGTATTTCAGAAATGTCGACACAGATAACAACCAAGATGGAAACACACTTAGAAGAACAGAAGATATATATGGCTGAGCAGTTGAAAGCACAAGAAACTCGCATATCCTCGCAGCTGGAGGCACAGGAAGCACTGGCACATTTAGCGAATGCGGACGCACCCGTGGAATACACTGAAAGGGTAAAGATTCAGAACTTTATAAATGGCATACGGGACGTCGAAACAAAGCGGTCTACATACGCAAACCCAAAGCCAACATTCGCAGAAACGGTGTCACAAGCTCTGATTCAGGAAACAGCGTCGCTTCTGTGTAAGCCAGTTTTCAAAGCACGCCGTGTGGAAGTAGAAAGGCCAGAGTGGGTAGACGCAATATTGGAGGCGCTGAAAGGATCGCAAAAGCAGAGTGGAAGAGTTATCAAATGCTTCAAATGCGGGAAGCCCGGTCACATTGCACGTCATTGCGATCTTGGTCCTAATAGTTCCATCAATGTGGGTGGCCGTAAACGCAAAGCTGGAGGAGATGAGCAAGAGCGTGCCAAATGTAAAGATCGAGAGCTATATCCAACTATTGAATATCGTGTGATATCTGTGTCGCAAATTGGAAAGAAATCAAGCAGTCTTATCATCAGAGGGAATGTGGATGGCAAGGAGCGTGTACTGACTGTAGATACGGGCGCATCTCATTCCTTGATTCGATCTGATTTAGTCAACAGGAGAGTAAAACCGTTACCTGGAGCAAGGTTGCGTACGGTCACAGGCGAGTATAACCAAGTCCAGGGAGAAGTGATATGTGAGGTATTAATTGCAAAGGTCATGGTTCTACACAAATTCATTGTGGCGGAGATTGTTGATGAAGTCATATTGGGTGTGGACTTCTTAGTTGACCATGACATCAGGATCAATATGCGGAGAAAGATTATGCGCTATAAGAACCAGGATGTGCCACTTAGCTTTTGTTTGGAAAAAGCGGTTCAGCAGTAATCGAGTACTGGTGGAGAAGAGTCGACAAAGACCACGAAAGTCAAAGGTAAAAAAGATACCTGCGAGAGAAACACTGGCATTGACAAACCCGAACGGACGCACCAAAACGAAGGAAAGGATTTTGCAGAAATAATGCGAGGGTAGTTTCAAGCCGGGCACACTACTGTTGTGAAACGTTGGAACGATACTGATTATGCGAAGCTAATCCGTCAAGCGCAAGCTCTACGAAGTAGTTCATTGGCCAAACAACATAGTGTGAAGGAACGGCCCAGGGTAATGAGTAGTAAGATGAAACACAGGTACGAAAAGGAAAATAATTCGGAAGGTTTCCGGAAGGGAGATTTGGTACTGCTATACAACCCTCACCGGCGGAAAGGTGCTCCATCCAAATATCGGTGCAGTTGGGAAGGCCCGTACAGAGTTGTGAAGAGGATCAGTGATGTCATCTACCGCATACAAACAATTGGGAAACCACGAAATAGAAGGGTGGTTCATTTGGAGAGGCTAGCAGCGGCTAGATCGAGAGATTTGTCTGATCGGGACGATCAGACTTAGGTGGAGGGCAGTGTAACAAATATTAGCAGCACTAAGGGATACTATCATCTCTAAGCCGATGCTAAGCAGTGACTTGATGCACATCAATAATACAATCATTATGTCTACACATATGTACACGCAGCGGAGAAGCAATGCACAAACACATGCATATATCTTATCTGAGGTGCTCACAAGAGAGGGCAATAATTTGTGCAAGTATTACTCACGCGCATATGAGAAGCTATAAACGTAGTTGTGGCTGGTGATTTTGTAGCTGATAACTAACTAGTAAGTTCTGGAATGGAAAAGCCTAGAAGTATGCAACGTGGAAACCAGACAGTATAAAAGGCGACAACAGTAGAGGCGCGAGAATTAGTTTGATTTAAGCAATCTATTAGTTGCGAAGTATAAGTGTTACTGTGAAGTACTTTAATAAAGGCCATTTTGCATTATTGAATAGTGGAGTTATTTATTCAACAGTTTAGTGATTTGAACTTAGCAGAAGGTTGCAAATAAGAGGATTTGCAGTAAATTCGTTACAATACGAAAAGAATTTCACTATGAATATATTAGCTTATGCCATACTGGAAAGATAATAGATACATTGTTTGAGACAGACGATAATGACTGAATTATTTTGTTTACAACAATAATGTTTAATATATTGTGTTCAAGTTTGGAATCGTATAAGTTTCCTTTAATTTCAAATGTATGTATGTACTAGAAAATTACAATAAATACGCCTTCAATGTGCCCCTATGTAATCTGAGAACTATAATTGAATAACTTAAAATTTATGGTAACCAACAAAATAGTGTTTGGAAAGTGAGCCAACATGACAGCAAAAAATAAACGTAAGTACAGATAACAGGACTTTCGGTACAGTGTGGTCAAAAACCGAAGTCTTAATTGTAGGCTCAAGAAATATTTTATACACATGCCAAATTTCATGATAGCTATTTTTGTCAGAAGATAATTACAAAAAACCTTCTACTGTAAAATTTACTTTTTGTTGGTTACACTTAAATTGCGGGAAGGGCTCGATATAAAAGCGGCGCAGTCCAAGTAATGGTGAATAAGTTTAATTTGGCACGCTTTAAGTGATGTACGCAAATACAAGTTCACACGCGCCAGTTGCCCTTATAGCAACATTCCCACGTATGTCCAATACACGTGCCCTGAGTCAGCAAATTATATTTCTCACAATATACGGCCACACATGGCAACCTAACACCTTAATTCAGGGCCATAGTTAGTGACGGCGACTAATACGTATGCCATCATTCTCCAGACGCATTGCCAGCATAATTACATTTCACACGGTTGTGAAATTAAGCCAAAACATACTGAATCTGTGGGATGCGGCTGGCATTCGGATTCACAACAACGGGCTACGCAACAGTTGCAGCGCTGCCGCGATGAATGTTATAAAGGGGCGACCACGACGCTAAGCAGGCAGTCGAGTTCGGGACGGAATAGTGTTTAGTATTAACTAGTGTTACTTTTAACTGTAATTTCAAGAGCATACAAATATACTAAATTATTACTGGTTAAACTTTTGTGTTGTGTTGTTCATTGGGCAAGTTGGCCCAACAAATTAATTTTTTTATCAATCAAGGACTATTGTCATTTAACTGACGCCCGAGCAGGGACCCAGGAAGTGAAAGGAACTGCGAAAAAAGTGACGATCTGTTAGCATAGTAGTGTTGTTAATAAGAGCATTTTATATACAGACAATTTGAGTGTATTTGTTCAACAGTTCAGTGATTCGAACGATAACAGAAGGCTCAGAATTATATATATATTATGGGATTCAAGGGGTTGTGTAGCGCAATATATAGCTTCTCCAACCCAATTGTCAACCTCACCTTCGAGCGGCGAATCCCGTTTCACTAACAGACGAGGCTCTGGCGACCCCAAGCTCCTCATGGAACTTGAGGGTGGGGATGGAGGGATGGCCTGAAGGTTCAATGTGGCCATATAAATCGTTCCCGAGATGGTCGGGCCAGCACCTTAATGGTGCTGTGTTACCGGAGCGTATCGGATCTGTATCCGACAAAGGACCATCACATCGATAACACTCCCCAAAGCCTTCGGGGAGTAACCTAATCGCTACAATAACGACAACAACAGCTCATAACTATCGAGAATTTTTAGGACTTGTTTATATTGAAGTTATTCTATTCTTTTAGCAAATTCCAAAAAAGCAATAAGCATATATCTGTGATCATAAACATTCACATAATACATTCAGTTTTGGTTAAAATACCCTGCCGAAAAAGGAGCTAACTTTGAGTTAATATAGTATTGTAAGTATTTACATGGAGTGCGATAAAAGCCGCATCACCAGCGCCATCTGATATGCAAAAGTAGCACACTCTCTTCTTTTGTTGCAAGCAAAGCATAAGGAAAAGAATTTCACACCCAGCGGGTCAGGGGATCAGAATATACCCGCGGTAGGTATGCCTATCGTAAGAGGCGACTAAAATACCAGATTCAAGGGGCTGAGTAGCGCAACCCTTCAGGTTGCCAGCGCAATATATAGCTTCTCCAAACCCAATTGTCAACCTCACCTATCCGCGGCGAATCCTGTTTCACTAACAGACGAGGCTCTGGCGACCCCAAGCTCATGGAACTTGGGGGTGGGGAGGGAGGGAATGGCCTGAAGGTTTAATGTGGCCACATAAATCGTTCCCAAGATGGTCGGGCTAGCACCTTAATGGTGCTGTGTTACCGGAGCGTACCGGATCTGTATCCGGCAAAGGACCATCACATCGATAACACTCCCCAAAGCCTTCGGGGACCAACCTTATCGCTACAACAACAACAACAACAGAAGAATTTCACTCCCACAGCGGGTTGGGCGGCTTTTTTTTACCCGTGGCGAATCCTGTTTGTTTAGCATCGAGGCTCTGACGATCCCAAGTTCCTCATGGAGCTAGGGGGTGGGGGACGGAATACAAATCGTCGATGTTAATCTAATACGTTTATGTAAAAAAAGTCTGAAAGTTGCAAAACAACACTTTGTTGGGGACAAGGTTCACTGAAAGTTTTTAAATAGCCACATGACAGATCAAAGAAGAAATTAGAGCAATACAACCGACGGCTTACTTCACCTGGTTATTCCATAATGTGCCAGTTTTCGGGGAACCTGAAAACAAAGGAAATTTTATGAATGTGGAGGAAGAGCAGACGATAAATTCCGAGATCATAACAAAATAGAAAGTGAAAATTTTCTGAAATGTTTAGTTTCTGCGTCATTATTGCTTACTTACTTAATTAGCGCTTAAACATTTATGGCCGTAATGCAGGCCTACAATGCGCGCCAGTCGCAGCTTCGTTGGGCTAACTGGCGCCAATTGGTCACACCAAGGGAATGCAAATCGTTCTCCGCCTGGTTCATCCAACGGAAAGAGGGCCGCCCTCCTCTGCATACATAAGCGGCTTCCGATAAGAATACTTTTTTGGCCGGAGCATCATCTTTCATTCGCATAACATGGCTTAGCCTAGTTGGTGTCGGCAAAAGCTCGTACGGCTCATCATTAAATCTTTTTCGGAACTCACCGCCGCTGACGCATAGAGACTCATAACAACGTTTCCCGAACACTCCCAGAGCCGCCTCATCTGATGTTGTCATGGTCCATGCTTCAGCACCATATAGCAGTACGGCTGCGATCAGTGACTTGTAAGGCATGCTCCTCGTTTGTCGAGAGAGTACTTTACTTTTCAATTTCAATTCCCAAATAAAGGAATTGTCCTTTACTAAGTTCACTTATTGCCTTTTAGGAATTTAAATGCCAATAAATTTCTACAAATTACAATTTACTCATTAATTAAACAAATTTTCATATAAAATTTAAGATGACAAATAAAATAAGGTTTTTAATTTGATTTTTACCCTCCCAACAATTTTCCGATAGTTTTATCGTTTTTCGCCAAGATGTAACTAATTTGCAGTTAATAATGCGATATAAAGTCATTTCACAAACAAAACAATACTTTAACGGAATTTTTTCCTCCAAGCAGATATTAAGGCGATAAATAACTTTAACGTTTTGAGTTTCCCTTTATTTCAATAATTTTTGAGAACTCTCTTTCCAATTAAATATTTTTCAATTCCTGAAGACGTTGGTATGGTAAAGATTTTTTGTAAATATTAAAAAAGTGAGCAAATACCATTAGTTTTCTCTACTATATTATAAGACTTTTGGGGAATTCTGCTTATTCGCAACCTTCTGCTAACGTTCGAATCGCTAAACTGTTGAATAAATAACTTCAATATTCAATAATGCAAAATGGTCTTTATTATACTACTTTGAAAGTACTTCACAATAACACTTATACTTCACAACTAATTGCGTGTTTCAATCAAACTGACTATTGACTACTAAGCTTCCGCTACTTTTATACTCTCGGTGGCCTCGTTCACCCATTTCTCCTAAGGTCTAGTAACTTCGCGAACTTCACGCCTGGTTATCAGCCATATATGTACATGTATATTTGTAGTTTATAGTCTCTCGCATAGCCATATGCGTGTGTATATGTGAGTACTACTTCGACTGATGACTACATCTGTGTGTGAGTTATATCTTCGTTGCCTTGTATGTATGTGGGTAAATGATGATTAACGCGTTTATGTAGCTTGCTTTAATGTTTTTGTTGTTGTGCATTTACTTAGTAACAGCTTAGAGATGGTAAAATTCGTCACAATATTATCTTGCAAGAAAATACTGTGACGAATAGATAACGAAGAGATAACTCACACACAGGTGTAGTCATCATTCGAAGCAGTACTCACATATACACGTATATGGCTATGCGAGAGGCTATAAACTACAAATACACCCGCATATAGCTGGTAACCAAGTAGAAAATTCTAGAAGAAGGAACGTCTAGACATTTGGGCAGAGAGTATAAAAGCAGCATAAGCTGAGTAGTCAGTAATCAGTTTGATTTAAGCACGCTATTGGTTGTGAAGTTGTTTTATTGTAAAGTACTTTCAAAGTAGTCTAATAAAGAACATTTTTGCATTATTGAATATTGGATTTATTTATTCAAAAGTTTAGCGATTCGAACGTTAGGCTCCCGCCTTTGCAGACATCGCCGAAGAAGAATGCATACTTCCGAAGGATATGCGCGTTACTCTGCCCTAACTTCTAAAAAGTTTTGTTCCTTCGAAATCTGTATGATAACGAATTTTGGGAAATTCCGCTTATTTGAAACCTTCTGCTAACGTTCGAATCGCTAAACTGTTAAATAAATCACTGCAATATTCAGTATTGCAAACTGTTCCTTATTTAGATTACTTTGGGAGTAGTACTTCACAATTATACTTCACAACCAATAGCATGTTTAAATCAAAACTGAATAATCATTCCCCAGCTTGCGCTGCTTTTATACTCTCTGTTGCCTCGTTCGCATATTTCTACTAAAGTCTGGGCATTTCGCCGCTAATGATTTAAGATCATGATACGCTTCCTTAAAATTCATCTCGGATCTTGAAATCTCAGCTGCACACAACCAATCCTACTCAAGATTTCATACCAGAAATGTACTAATGTTATGAAACGAAAATTTTGTATATTTTGCAACAGAGCTTTAGCTTCGCTTCTGGTGTCATTTGTGGTGTTACGAGTCCTCTGCTAATTGTTCTAAGTGTTCTACTACATTCTCTAGCCCATCGACGATAAAGCTAACCGCTTGTATTCTGGCGCTCCATCGTATCTCAGATTCACGTTTGACAGTTTTTATACTCAGCTGAGCAGAGCTCACAGAGTATATCAATTTTGTTCGCATAAAGGTACCCCGTAACGGCATAAACTATCGAGATAGATATAGACTTCTATATATCAAAATAATCTGGGCGAAAAAAGAAATTCATTTAGCCATGTCCATCCGTCTGTCCGTAAATACGATAACTTGAGTAAATTTTTAGGCATCTTAATGAAATTTGGTATGTAAGTTCCTGGGTATGTACGTTCCTTCATTTCAAATCACTACTTAAGATAACGAAATCGGACTATAACCACGCCCACTTTTTCGATATCAAAATTTGAAAAAACCGAAAAAGTGCGATAATTCATTACCAAAGGCGGATAAAGCGATGAAACCTGGTAGTGGTGGATAGAGTTGGTAATATTCGTCACAATATTATCTTGCAAGAAAATACTGTGACGAATATATAACGAAGAGATAACTCACACACAGGTGTAGTCATCATTCGAAGCAGTTCTCACATATACACGTATATGGCTATGCGAGGGGCTATAAACTACAAATACACCCGCATATAGCTGGTAAACAAGTAGAAAATTCTAGAAGAAGGAACGTCTAGACATTTGGGCAGAGAGTATAAAAGCAGCATAAGCTGAGTAGTCAGTAATCAGTTTGATTTAAGCATGCTATTGGTTGTGATGTTAAGTGTTATTGTAAAGTACTTTCAAAGTAGTCTAATAAAGACCATTTTTGCATTATTGAATATTGGAGTTATTTATTCAAAAGTTTAGCGATTCGAACGTTAGCAGAAGATTTGGAATAAGCGGAATTTCCCTAAATTCGTTACAATACATTGCAGTCTTGTTCATGGGGCACGAATTCATTCGCATTTTTGAATACCTGACTTCCAAATGGCGCTTGTTTTGGCAAAATAATGGGGACAGTTTCTCTCTTTGCCTCAGAAGTGGCAACCTGTCCACCTTTGTCAAAATATTTTGTCACATTATGAATCTTTGCCCAATTCAACTTCCCAGTCTAGAAATAAGCAGATCCAAAAGGCTGCCAGATCATTGTACCCAGAGGCGTAGTGAAGTTTTCTTGCGCCCGGGGCTAAATATGATCCAGAGCAACACGAACGCAGAGTCTGTGATTTCATTCAACGTTAGGCTCCCGCCTTTGCAGACATCGCCGAAGAAGAATGCATACTTCCGAAGGATATGCGCGTTACTCTGCCCTAACTTCTAAAAAGTTCTGTTCCATCGAAATCTGTATTATAACGAATTTTGGGAAATTCCGCTTATTTGAAACCTTCTGCTAACGTTCGAATCGCTAAACTGTTGAATAAATCACTGCAATATTCAGTATTGCAAACTGTTCCTTATTTAGATTACTTTGGGAGTAGTACTTCACAATTATACTTCACAACCAATAGCGTGTTTAAATCGAAACTGAATAATCATTCCCCAGCTTGCGCTGCTTTTATACTCTCTGTTGCCTCGTCCGCATATTTCTGCTAAGGTCTGGGCATTTCGCCGCTAATGATTTAAGATCATGATACGCTTCTCTAAAATTTATCCTCGGATCTTGAAATCTCAGCTGCACACAATCAATCCTACTCAAGATTTCATACCAGAAATGTACTAATGTTATGAAACGAAAATTTTGTATATTTTGCAACAGAGCTTTAGCTTCGCTTCTGGTGTCATTTGTGGTGTTACGAATCCTCTGCTAATTGTTCTAAGTGTTCTACTACATTCTCTAGCCCATCGACGATAAAGCTAACCGCTTGTATTCTGGCGCTCAATCGTATCTCAGATTCACGTTTGACAGTTTTTATACTCAGCTGAGCAGAGCTCACAGAGTATATCAATTTTGTTCGCATAACGGTACCCCGTAACGGCATAAACTATCGAGACAGATATAGACTTCTATATATCAAAAAATCACTACGCCACTGATTGTACCCCAAAAAGAAGGCAGCAGAAATTCGGGAGGAAACGTGCTTAAGCTTCAGCCACGTCAATATATATAGATATTGATAGACGGCAATCAAAGCAATAATCTCAAACAGTACTTCGTCAAGAAGTATCCTAGAATGCAAAGAATCATTCGATCAGGCCGGACCACACATCTATACTGGGTTCCCGGTCATAAAGGGATAGTAGGTAACGAAAAGGCCAATAAGTTGGCAAAGGAGGGTCCAGCACTAGAACCAATCCGTTTGGGAGATTTCCAAAGCAGACAGGAGCTGCATATGATCCATAAAACATGAAAGGCGTTACTCATATCTCTAAAGAGTCAAGACTCAATGCTCACTATGAGTCTACTAACTGGACACTGCCCTCTGGCGTCACATATATAAGTTCCGCTTTGTCAGCTATAAGGGGCGGCTGCGTTGCCCAGATCACGAGGCAGCAATTAAACTAGATCCTAGACTTCTATTATTTGCTCCTTTTCCCACCAGCACGAGAAACCATTGTGTGCTACGCCGATGACCCATCCATTGATGAGCTATGCTATAAAATCAACGATTATCTCCATAGCCTTTCCAGTTTTTTCACCTCCCGAAATCTGGCAATGTCATTTACAATGTCGGCGTGGCATTACGCTACCGACTGTTCTACATCCAAAAATACTGGATTTTGACATTCGATCAGGATATACATTTTGGAGAGCATGCATCCGCAGTTTTGCCTAAAGTCCAGAGCAGTAACAAAATCTTCAAGTCTCTTTGGGCGAACGGAAAAAACGCTCGTACCTTCTTAGCAAGCAAATGGCCGGCCGCTTGTATGCTACGCGCCTCCAATATGGTCGCCAAGCCTACATGAAACACTCTGAAAGAAACTGCCGGTCTGTCACAACACCGCGCTCAGAACTGCCAGAACATCATCTACACAGTGAGGCGAGAATAATACCCAATAAGGGGGGAAATAAAATACGCAGAAACCTGGGCATCCCAACACACATTTGATTGAAGATGCCCCGTCTTCCAGAACTTAGGAAATCGTCCCCGTATGCACTATGAAGAAATTCGGCACATAGAACTTCAGCCGTATGAAGAAAAGGAAGACAAATACCCTAAACTCGCAGTTGAGAAAAGCAACCACCCCAGGGGACGCGTGTTACTCTAGCTCAACTTCGATTTGGATAGTGTAAAATGTTAAAATCTTATTTATCCAGAATCAATGCCGGCATACCCAATTTATGTCATGCTTGTAACGTGTCCCAACATAACACCAACCATCTTTTCAATTGCAATGTGAAACCTACGCCTATAACACCCTTATCACTTTGGTCCAACCCATGTTTCCTCGTACTCCCGTTAGAGGATGTTGATGTTGATCGCATCTATATCGATGGTGCGAAGCGCTGCTACAACAAAAACAGCAGCAACGGCTATTTGAAAACGACTGCAAAGCTGAAAACGCCATTAGAAGGAGTTATAGAGGTTCTCAAGATAAATATAAGGATTAGTCAATTTTAAAAATTGGATGTCAAATAATCAATTTACAATAAAAAACAATTTCGGATATAAGGATAGGTTAGGTTGAACTGACCGGTCAATAAAGACCTCACATGGACTCAATGTGTCCATAGTGTCACCAAAATTTGTTTAACGACCAAACGGAAAACTTACTATTAGGCACTAGGAGTTATGTACTTGCAAATACTAGAAGTTTTCCAGGATCTAGTGTAATTGTTGTCTCGCGATTTGGCAACTCTGCCTCCCCTAGTAGCTGGAGCCTTGATCTCGATAGCGCAGAACACGCACACAGAACCAGCTCAGCCGTTTCTTCATGCAGCTCGCATTTCCTACATCTGCCGTTACTGACGAGGCCTATCTTATTATCATGTGACGCCAGATGGCAGTGTCTAGTTAGTATGCTCATCGTAAGCCCTAAGTCTGGATATATGAGCAACTTTGAACCTAATGTCGTAGGATTTTCACATAATCTTAGAAATTTTGCAGCCCATACTTCTGTCCAGGCCCTTCCTGCTTGATACTTCTGTCCCATTCCGATTTGCAAGGATAAACAAATAATTAGGGTGGACTGAAGCAACTTGTTTAATATACATATACCCGTGACCCAAACATTGTATAGCTTTTAAAATTGTTTTACTTACTTCTAACATAATGATTTATAATGAAAACTATACAATCATTAATCTTACTTGGTAATATATTCGATGTCCGTTAAATTATACACCTTCTTGTATCCAGCTTGAATAAGCTTTTTCAAATTCTTTGGCTTTACTGAACTTATCACAGATTTTGGAAGAAAAGAATTTAAACCAAGTTCTTTTTCAACATAGTCAATATGATGTTTCTTATCTGGCGCTTTAATTATTGTATTTTTGAAATAGTGTCGTATGCCCAAGCAACATAACTGTATCGCAGTATCGGCATCTATTGTTGGATCAGATAAAACATAATCTTGCTTTGCCTAAAAAATAAACATGTGAATATGAACGTTTTGAACAAGAAATTGGATTATTTGAATTGATAATTACTTGATCAAAATAATATAAGCAACTAGTTTTGTCCTCTTCATAAAATTGCGCCAAATTATTTGGAATGTAACGTATTCGTAGCTCAGCACGCCAAACACTATTCACCGAATTTCTATTGCTACTTTTCACGTTTGTATTATCATAATTCGAACATTCAAGATTTGGGCAAATGGGGTACCATATATATTTCATAACCTGGTTCATACCCGTTGATCTAGTCATCCATAATATTTGTTTTGTTACCACATTGTTTAATCGTAGAGCATAAAAATGAGGATTAGGCATGTGTCCTGGTATTAAACTACGTACCGCACGCTCAATTACATGCAGTACAGTATCGTTTGACTCGTACACATTAATTGGTCGCATGCCCTTATTTGGCATGTGTAAATGCAGCACCAACTCATCCATTTGACCTAAACACGAGACAGTTTTTTTAACTTTAATATTATATATCATTAGGTTAATTCACAAATGCCCTAACCAAAAGATTTTTCAAAACTGCGTTTTTCACAGATTTTGGTGTGATATATTAAAATATAATGACCTTTTTTGCATATTTTATATTATTTAAAATACTGATTTTACGCGCTTATAAAATGCCTTTAACCCAGATATGTCGACGGACCTCCTGGTGAAGCAATTTCCATAATTTTTTTTAATACCGCTCTTTTAACATATAATATTACAGAAATTAAGATAAATTAAAAAAAAAATATTTTTAAACGATTTTGTAGGGTGTACTACATGTAGTACGCTCGGCACATACACAAGGAAAAAGTAGTAATTTTTGGTTATATAGGAAAAATCGTTTTTATTCTTCTAGAGTACTTATTATTTCATTTAAATTTAAAAACTGAAAACAAAAATGTGTTGTTTTTTTAAATTTAATTTGTATTCAAGTGCCGAGCGTACTACGTGTACGCCAGCAAATAAATCAACAAAAATCACATATAATTAGGTTTTACACTTCCACTACTGGTGTACCTCAATTTCTACAACTATTTTTAATAAAAATATACAAAAATCAGAACAAAACAAAATGGACTTAAATATTTTTTCCTTACCGATTACGCGACATCTTCACACTTTTGACAATTTCACAAAACTCGCATTTTTGATATTAAAAAAGGCAATCAAGGAATTGCAACAGAAATTTTTTTCAAAGGCAACTATGATGCCTGTTGTACAGTAGCACAGCGACAGGTTGGTTACTTAGCTTAAATTACTGTTTACGAAATGTTTTGAAAATAACAGGTGTACTACATGTAGTCGCTCGGTTTAAATACTAAATGTATGCTTAAAAATATTGTGACGAATATTAGTATCACTAAGCTGATACTAAGTAAATAAAGGCACAACAACAATAAGGAAGCTTGCATTCTTGTGTACATTAAATCAATCATCATTTACCCACATACATACAAAGCAACGAAGAGATAACACACACAGATGTAGTCATCAGCCGAAGTGTTACTCACCCATACACACGCAAATGGAGAAACATTATAAACTACAAATAGGTATACATATGGGCAAATCCCAAAAACGTTTACCTTTTTGGATACTCGGGTTTTACACACTGGCAAAAAACTTAAGGCCAGAAAAAAGTACAAGGACATTAAGTTTGACCTTTTGGCTATCCGATCTGATGATTTTAAAAATCAAGAAAGTTGATATTAAGTTTTTGCAGAACTTCGAAACGTAAAAAACTTCGATTTTTATACTTTTTCAAGCGATACCCTTTTTTTTTTTTTTTAAATTTTTGCAATAAAATTTTGAGGCATCGCTGAAACGCTATGGAATTTAAACTGAATTTTGTTTTTGAGACGGAGGTTCTAAAAGTATGAGCACAATTAATGTGCCCCTCCAATACTCAAAACTATCATCAATCAAAGTAGCGATACTTTTTTTTGTCATTTTCAACATTGACAATCTTTTTCTTATAGCTTTTTGGGGCAACTGAGTATTGAAATTTGGATTATGCACGATAATAGCCTATCAGGGACTAAAAATACCTGTAGTGGAATTCACAAACTTATAACGATGCGATTTGTCGAGATTTTAATTAACGATTTTGTCGCTTGCCTTATCGATTGTACTATTCACTAACTTAGTTTTAACGACTCGAAATATATGACATTTAAATTTCGTTTTAATAGTAGAAATGTGGCAGCACAGCTTAACGAAACCTAAAAAATGCGAAAAGCACAAAAGGAGTGCTAAAAATAAATAAATTCCGCATACTAACTGCTTTTAAAAGTTTTTACATATTTTAACAAAAGGTAAGTAAATGCGGTATTAATTTTTTTTTTTCTCTGTTGATATCGCAGTTATTCTTGTACCCCTTAATTGACCCTCAAGTTGAGAAATAATATCATGAGCCAAGTCCAGGGTTAGTCGGTAAAGCTTTAGAAACTCCGTTGCATTCAAGTGGAATGGGTCATCTACTTCTCTATGAACCACTGGCGATGGACTTAGTAATTCTTCATTTTGTGATAAAACGTACGCCAAGTACTCAAATGCCATTTGATTTATAAATAAAGCAGCTTTTCGTGTTTGAAAGTATTTAATTAAAGTTCCGATTTTCTTTCTTAACTAAAATTGCCAGAAATATAATATCGTGATTTTTAACGCACCTAATTTACTTGCCGTTTATTTAACGACACAGCTGATCGTCGATAAACGAATATCTTTGCAGTAAAAAATATTTGGCGGTTATTCGGTTTTATATTTTTACCGATATCTACATAACCGGGTCTTGTGTATCAAAAAAAATGTACATAGCTAACAGCTGCATATATCTCCATATTTTGTTAAAATTTCGATATAATCGGTACAGAAGTGTTGAAATAAATATATATTTAACATTGCGACCTCAATTTATATATATTTTGCTCGATCTTTTGACTATATCTTTTTGAGGAATTATGTAAGACGAGTATAGCTCCAATTTACCCCTCAATGTTCCTAACATAAAGATATTTGCGTGATACCATGTTTCAAAAAAAAAATTGTTTCTCCAAAAAAACCAAAGTTTGGCGGATTTTCCCATATATGTAGCTCAATTACCAAGCAGGAGATGCAGCAGTTCCAGAAAGCGAAACGTCTAGACTTTAGTAGAAATATGCGAATGAAGCAACAGAGAGTATAAAAGCAGCGCAAGCTGAGTACTCAGTTTGATTTAAGCACGCAATTAGTTGTGAAGTATAAGTGTTATTGTGAAGTACCTTAAAGTAGTCTAATAAAGACCATTTCGCATTACTGAATATTGGTGTTATTTATTCGACAATTTAGCGATTCGAACGTTTGCAGAAGGTTGGAAATAAGTGGAATTTCCCTAAATTCGTTACAATATACATTTAAGGTCCTTATAAGCCGCAGAATATGCTTTCGCTGCAAAAATTTATGGATTATGTTTTCCATATTTTTTATGTTGGAGTACTCTCAAAATACTCCTGCAATACGTTAGCGGAACATCACCATTGCTCGTGTTTTTACGACCATGATCACGACAGGATAATGATTGCTCTGTTAAAAAGGAAAAAATAGCATACAAATATGAGATTCAATATAATTCCATAATGGCAACTCTGGCGAAATGCAACCGCGCAACTGATTTTGTGTAGTGTAAAGAAATTTTCAAAGTTGAATTTTTTTTTGTAAGAAAGCGTGATCATATCGGCAGTGACTTTTCTTGAAAAAATAAGCAGAATTTTATTGGTGAGGAATAATATTGTTACGAATGTTAGCAACACTAAGGGGTACTGCCATCTCTATGCCGATGCTAAGCAGTGACGTGAATGCACATCAATAATTTAATCATTTTGTCTACACCTATGTACGTACACGCAGCGGAGAAGAGATGCACAAACACATGCAGATATCTTATCTGAGATGCTCCTAAAGGTATGCAATTGTGATTGTGGAAGTGTCGCTCACACATACAAGCGCATGGGGTATGAGAGAAGCTATAAAAATTATACATCTGTAGTTGTAGCGGAGAAATTTATAACTAACTAGTAAGTTCTGGAATTAGAAAAGCCTAGAAATATTCAACGAGGAGGTGGGACAGTATAATAGGGCGATAACAGTGGAGGCGAGTAATCAGTTTCATTTAAGCTATCAGTCAGTTTGGTTGTTAAGCAAGCTAGTTGCAAAGTATAAGTGTTATTGTGAAGTACTTTAATAAAGGGCATTTTTCCATTATTTAATATTGGAGTTATTTATTCAACAGTTTAGTGATTCGAACTTAGCAGAAGATTGCAAATAAGAGGATTTGAAGTAAATTCGTTACAATTGGTGTCAGAAGAGGAATTGTTAAATAAAATCCGGAGATTGGGAATACAACTTGGACATGGCAAAGTTGAGTGAATTGAGGATCCAGCAACTGCAAAAGGAGTTGGAGAACCGTGGATTGAATACAACCGGCAATAAGATCGAACTTCAAGCACGGCTACGAGAGGTAATGGAGTCGCAAGGAATTGATGTGGACGAGTATGTCTTTTATCCTGATGGGGACGAGACAACAACAAAAATTGAAGAGAAAAACGAAACATCGCAGACAGTTACGAGCACAGACTTGAACATGATTTTGGCTGCAATATCTGCACAAACATCGACAGTAACATCAATGTCGTCGTAAATGTCAGAAATGTCGACACAGATTACATCCAAGATGGAAACTCAACTGGAAGAACAGAAGACATATATGGCATCCCCACTGGAATCACAGGAGACACGCATAACATCCAAGATGGAAGAACAAGAGGAGCGCTTATCATTGCAGGTGGCACAAATGTCTTCGCAGTTAGAAGCACAGGAAGCAAGGGTAACATCAAAGCTGGAAGCGCAGGATGCAAAAATCGCTCAATTTCAGGCAGAAATCGATAATTTTAAGGGCCGTATGGAGCAGTTACAACTAAATCGCCTAGCTGTTTCAGCGAGTAATCCAAAGGTAAAAAAACCATCCTTTGACGGTTCTGTTCCTTTCCAGGTGTTTAAGATTCAGTTTGAGAAGACCGCAGCAGTAAACAACTGGAGTGCTGAAGATAAAGTTGCTGCACTATTCGTGGCATTGAAAGGATCTGCTGCTGAAATTCTACAGACTATTCCTGAGGGAGAGCGGAACAACTACGAAACATTGATGAGCGCTCTAGAGAGGCGATACGGAAGCGAACACAGGGAGCAGATACACCAAATAGAATTGCAAAAACCAAAAAGCTAATGAGACTTTGCAGGAGTTTGCGTCAGATGTCGAAAGGCTTGCACATTTGGCGAATGCCGATGCACCCGTGGAATACACTGAAAGGGTGAAAATTCAGAGTTTTATAAATGGCATACGGGACGTCGAAACGAAGCGAGCCACATACGCAAACCCAAAGCCAACATTTGCAGAAACGGTATCACATGCTCTGATTCAGGAAACAGCGTCTGTGTAAGCCAGTTTTCAAAGCACGCGGTGTGGAAGTAGAAAGGCCAGAGTGGGTAGACGCAATATTGGAGGCGCTGAAAGGATCGCAAAAGCGGAGTGTAAGAGTTATCAAATGCTTCAAATGCGGGAAGCCCGGTCACATTACACGTCATTGCGATCTTGGTCCTGGTAGTTCCAACTTGGGTGGCCGTAAACGCAAAGCTGGAGATGAGCAAGAGCGTGCCAGATGTAAAAATCGAGAGCTAGCTCCAGCTATTGAATGTCCTGTGATATCTGTGTCGCAAATTGGAAGGAAATCAAGCAGTCTTACCGTCAGAGGGAATGTGGATGGCAAGGAGCGTGTACTGACTGTAGATACGAGCGCATCTCATTCCTTGATTCGATCTCATTTAGTCAACAGGAGAGTAAAACCGTTACCTGGAGCAAGGTTGCGTACTTTCACAGGCGAGTATAACCAAGTCCAGGGAGAAGTGATATGTGAAGTCCTAACTGGTTCTACACAAATTCGTTGTGGCGGAGATCGTTGATGAAGTTATATTGGGAGTGGACTTCTTAGTTGACCATGACATCAGGATCGATATGCCAAGAAAGATTATGCGCTATGAGAACCAGGATGCGCCACTTAACTTCAGTTTGGAAGAAGGGTTCAGCAGTAATCGAGTGCTGGTGAAAAAGAGTTGTAGCTGAGAAATTTATAACTAACTAGTAAATTCTGGAATTACAAAAGCCTAAAAATATGCAACGAGGAGGTCGGACAGTATAAAAGGGCGATAACAGTGGAGGCGAGTAATCAGTTTCATTTAAGCTATCAGTCTGTTGTCGAGGCCTTATGCTCCATTAGGAATTAAGGAAGGAAAGAAGAAGAAGAATCTATCAGTCAGTTTGGTTGTTAAGCAAGCTAGTTGCAAAGTATAAGTGTTATTGTGAAGTATTTTAATCCATTTTTCCATTATTTAAAATTGGAGTTATTTATTCAACAGTTTAGTGATTCGAACTTAGCAGAAGGTTGCAAATAAGAGGACCATATACACCATGATACAAAAAAGAAGGTAGTTCCACTCAAAAATTTTTAACGTATTTGGGGATTTTTGAAGTTTCATAATGTTTGTTGTTTTTCCAGAAGCGATGCCATACCGTTACTGTTTAAGGCGAAATTGTGGTTTTTCGAGATGGAAATTTCCTTCAGGATGAAAACGCAATGGTCATCTGAGACAATAATAATATGCTTTAGCACAATTTATGTGCATATATATCGATTGAGAATACAGTAAAACATGCAATTTTATTGAAAAATAGTGTATAATGACTCATACATTGGTTAATGACTCATATCTTTATGGCAGCTTGACCCATAGACAGAAAAAAAATACAATAAAAATGCTGTTGTTCTAGCATGGCCCTATTATCATGCCCCTACAGTGGATATTTCTCGCGGCATGTTGAGAAAAAGTGTACCTCCAAAGTCTGCAGTGAGTGGTAGGTGTTTAATTTGTTACGTGGGTGTATGGGACGCTACATTAATGTCAATGATAAAAGGACACAGAATGTGTATAGGCGGGGCGGCCCCAAGGTAACCCCAGGTACAACGGGCAAAAACACTCTCATAACTAGTGGCTAACCTGCAGAGCTACAGGGAAATGTTCTCCCTAAAAAATGGTTTAGCAATTCCCTCCTAAAGCGCAACGCTGGAATTATACGATAAATAAAAAATGAGGACTTGTAGCCAATTTATCAAGAAATTGCGGAGTCGGTTTATAAAGACCTCCCTTGAGCAAGCAATTGACAAACGTGTATGTTTTTTCAAAATGTTCTGAGCAAACGTACGGACACTTAAAAAGGCTATATTCCATTGCTTTGCATACTTCGATCTATGTTTCTTCCACCAAACAATTCTCGGGAGCTCGAAAAACTTACTAAAAACCTTCTTTTCTAGGCTGATATTTCGTATTAAAATATTTCCAAGTCATGGGGCTCATTTTTTTCTTTTTTATTTAAAATTACTATGAAAGTAATTTCGTCGTATTCGTAATATGAAATCCATCAAAATTAGAAAAATTCGTAGAGATTTTCAATCTGGTAGCTTGTTTTTGGTGAAATTGTCATTGTCCCCGCAAAAGTCAAGTGGCTAACGTCACACTAAATGGAACTACCTCCATTTTTTGTATCATGATATACACTAAAGTTAAATAAAATTAAAACAATATGGATTACAGTGCACGTCAAACAAGACGTGTTCAGAAAATGGATAGACAAAAGTTTGCGCTTATTAAGCAGCATGATCAGATCGTATTAAATTGGTCAGCTCTCCTAGCATAGCACCAGAAGGCGATAATTTGTCTCCATGTTTGGAATCAAATTTGGTTGCAAGAAGAGAAATTATGAACGATTTAGGGCCGTTGTTGAGCATCTACGTTAATAAGGAAACTAATATGAATTTTTTATAAATTTTCTGTTTTAATTTGGGTGGTTTCTCCTATAAGGTTTATTTTAACAGTAATTTTCCGTACACTGAAAGAAAAAGACTGGTAAAATCAACTGAAATACGGGTCAATTCAGCCGAGATTTCTGTCAATTTTTATCCATCACAACAAGATGTTGAATCAACTGCGCACAAATCGTTGATTCGTAATTGACCGTTTTATTAGTCAAATGAGCAAAAAAAGTTGTTGCGACAGCTTTGTATGAAAGTACCTATGTTGCCATATAAATATGTAAATAAATATAAGGCGCGATAACCTCCGAAGAGAGGTCGTGATCGTGCTCCCTTTTTAATTTTTCTTACAAATTGGCGGGGCGGGACCTACTTGTTTTATGCCGACTCCGAACGGCATCTGCAAGGCATATGAGTTTTCCCTGAGAGAATTTCATGGCAGAAATACACTCGGAGTGCTTGCCGAACACTGCCGAGGGGCGACCCCGCTTAGAAAATTTTTCTTCTAATTGAAAAAGCTTGTTTCTAAAATTTTGATGTGATAGGCGGAGCCATATAAATAAGTAAATATGTGAATACATAAATACGCATGCTTTGTTTATATACATACATATGAATATAGAAATGAAAAAAGTAGTCACAAAACTGATTCTCAATTCTTTCAGTTGCAGCTCAGCTCATTCTTAATTTCTTCTCTCGCATGTAGTTGCCACACTTGATTGTTTCGAACAAAACTTGTATAATAACTGTTTGGCGTAACATTTTAGAAAGAGAACTTGTAAGTTATAGAAAAGTAAAGAATCAAATCGCAGGAAGGTAATTCTCCACTGCAGTAACTTTGCATGTAATTCGGCAAGTTTAATTTTCGTAACACTTTAAGTTGAAACGATTCTAAAAAAACTGAAACTTTTATTTTGTCGGAAACATCAACATTAAAAAAGGTATTTTTAAGCTATTGCATAGATTTTATCGCGGGTTTGGCGACTAAATAAAAAAAAACCGTAACAGATATTTGTCAAAACAGGTTCGAAAAGGTTCGAATAAGGTTCGGTGTTAGCAACAGGCCAAATACATAAAATTGGATCTCTATCATAAAGTTAAAGTTAAAGTTAAGTTAAAGTTAAAGTTAAAGTTAGAGTTAAAGTTAAAGTGGAAGTTAAAGTTAAAGTTAAAGTTAAAGTGAATGTTAAAGTTAAAGTGAAAGTTAAAGTTAAAAATAAAGTTAAAGTTAAAGTGAATGTTAAAGTTAAAGTGAAAGTGAAAGTTAAAGTTAAAAATAAAGTTAAATTTAAAGTTAAAGTTAAATTTAAAGTTAAAGTTAAAGTTAAAATTAAAGTTAAAGTTAAAGTTAAACTTAAGGTTAAAGTTAAAGCTAAATTTAAAGTTAAAGTTAAAGTGGAAGTTAAAGTTAAAGTGAAAGTTAAAGTTAAAGTTAAAAATAAAGTTAAAGTTAAAGTGAATGTTAAAGTTAAAGTTAAAAATAAAGTTAAAGTTAAAGTCAAAGTTAAACTAAAAGTGTCTTAGATTTCATTAGTGATAGAAATGGCATTTCAATAATGACTCAATTGCCAAAGTCTAAATAGTCACAAATACGATTTACCAGATTCAGTTACGAGACAAACAAATGTCTTACTTCTTACCGAAACTTGCATGACGCGTGATAATCCGATTGAAATACCTAATTTCAAATGTATTGTTCAATTCAAACGAGATACTGCTCCAAAGGGTGGTGTAGCTATTTACCAAAATAACAATTAGGTTACTAATATTATGACTCCGAATATTGAAATAAATATTGCACACGTTAGCGATGTTAATGTTAGGCGCTCATTTGTTGGAGATATTTGTGCGTGCTTATGCAAACTTAGAAATGGCCTACACATTGTCATGGTAGCAATTTACATTTCTCCGAATCCAAAATTGGACGAGGTAGAGCATTTTACTCATCGCACTTTACTGGAGTACTCTGAAGAAGGGGCAAAAATACTTGGTATGGTAATAAATATAATGGTAATAAATTTCCACTTATCTTGGCCGGCGATTTCAACATCAATTTCGTGATAAAAAATCAGAGCGGTTGACAAGTTTTCTTTTTGAAAAATTCAATTTGAAAATAAATAATGATCCAAAAGAGTCCTCAACAAAATATGGGACCACCATTGACGCGGTATTTTCAAGATATTTAGAGGATATCAAGTCTCAAACGTATGTTTCCTATTTCAGTTACCATAAACCTATAATTTCAATTATAAATATTAACTTCTCATTTATTCAATAAAAGTAAAAAATTTGAGATCGCGGGTTCGAATCGAGCTCAAGGCCTAACAATAATTTTTTATCATTATTATTGTTATGATAAATTTTTTCTTAATTGAAAAAATTTTTAAATTAGAATAGAAGAAAGAAAAAATTTTAGACAACTGCCAAAGCTCGTTGTATAGATCCATTTCGGGAACTGCTAAATTCCTTCATCGGCAACGTTTAGGCGCCGCTGCTATAACCATTCAGCCATCACAGCGGTTTTTTGTTTGTCTTCATTAATCCTACTTATATTCTGTTTCGTGCCAATTGATATTCACAACACTGCGACATCTGTTGCAGAATGGCTGTGAAAATTGGACTTGTTTGTTGGCAATGCTGCCATAGTGTCATATTTTATTGACACTTTTTTCCCCGTGCTCTGGGATGTATTAACAATTTTTGTTGTTATATCGGCCTACTGATTTTAAGATCGCGGGTTCGAATCGAGCTCAAGGCCTAACAATAATTTTTTATCATTATTATTGTTATGATAAATTTTTTCTTAATTGAAAAAATTTTTAAATTAGAATAGAAGAAAGAAAAAATTTTAGACAACTGCCAAAGCTCGTTGTATAGATCCATTTCGGGAACTGCTAAATTCCTTCATCGGCAACGTTTAGGCGCCGCTGCTATAACCATTCAGCCATCACAGCGGTTTTTTGTTTGTCTTCATTAATCCTACTTATATTCTGTTTCGTGCCAATTGATATTCACAACACTGCGACATCTGTTGCAGAATGGCTGTGAAAATTGGACTTGTTTGTTGGCAATGCTGCCATAGTGTCATATTTTATTGACACTTTTTTCCCCGTGCTCTGGGATGTATTAACAATTTTTGTTGTTATATCGGCCTACTGATTTTAAGATCGCGGGTTCGAATCGAGCTCAAGGCCTAACAATAATTTTTTATCATTATTATTGTTATGATAAATTTTTTCTTAATTGAAAAAATTTTTAAATTAGAATAGAAGAAAGAAAAAATTTTAGACAACTGCCAAAGCTCGTTGTATAGATCCATTTCGGGAACTGCTAAATTCCTTCATCGGCAACGTTTAGGCGCCGCTGCTATAACCATTCAGCCATCACAGCGGTTTTTTGTTTGTCTTCATTAATCCTACTTATATTCTGTTTCGTGCCAATTGATATTCACAACACTGCGACATCTGTTGCAGAATGGCTGTGAAAATTGGACTTGTTTGTTGGCAATGTTGCCATAGTGTCATATTTTATTGACACTTTTTTCCCCGTGCTCTGGGATGTATTAACAATTTTTGTTGTTATATCGGCCTACTGATTTTAAGATCGCGGGTTCGAATCGAGCTCAAGGCCTAACAATAATTTTTTATCATTATTATTGTTATGATAAATTTTTTCTTAATTGAAAAAATTTTTAAATTAGAATAGAAGAAAGAAAAAATTTTAGACAACTGCCAAAGCTCGTTGTATAGATCCATTTCGGGAACTGCTAAATTCCTTCATCGGCAACGTTTAGGCGCCGCTGCTATAACCATTCAGCCATCACAGCGGTTTTTTGTTTGTCTTCATTAATCCTACTTATATTCTGTTTCGTGCCAATTGATATTCACAACACTGCGACATCTGTTGCAGAATGGCTGTGAAAATTGGACTTGTTTGTTGGCAATGCTGCCATAGTGTCATATTTTATTGACACTTTTTTCCCGTGCTCTGGGATGTATTAACAATTTTTGTTGTTATATCGGCCTACTGATTTTAAGATCGCGGGTTCGAATCGAGCTCAAGGCCTAACAATAATTTTTTATCATTATTATTGTTATGATAAATTTTTTCTTAATTGAAAAAATTTTTAAATTAGAATAGAAGAAAGAAAAAATTTTAGACAACTGCCAAAGCTCGTTGTATAGATCCATTTCGGGAACTGCTAAATTCCTTCATCGGCAACGTTTAGGCGCCGCTGCTATAACCATTCAGCCATCACAGCGGTTTTTTGTTTGTCTTCATTAATCCTACTTATATTCTGTTTCGTGCCAATTGATATTCACAACACTGCGACATCTGTTGCAGAATGGCTGTGAAAATTGGACTTGTTTGTTGGCAATGCTGCCATAGTGTCATATTTTATTGACACTTTTTTCCCCGTGCTCTGGGATGTATTAACAATTTTTGTTGTTATATCGGCCTACTGATTTTAAGATCGCGGGTTCGAATCGAGCTCAAGGCCTAACAATAATTTTTTATCATTATTATTGTTATGATAAATTTTTTCTTAATTGAAAAAATTTTTAAATTAGAATAGAAGAAAGAAAAAATTTTAGACAACTGCCAAAGCTCGTTGTATAGATCCATTTCGGGAACTGCTAAATTCCTTCATCGGCAACGTTTAGGCGCCGCTGCTATAACCATTCAGCCATCACAGCGGTTTTTTGTTTGTCTTCATTAATCCTACTTATATTCTGTTTCGTGCCAATTGATATTCACAACACTGCGACATCTTAAAATCAGTAGGCCGATATAACAACAAAAATTGTTAATACATCCCAGAGCACGGGAAAAAAGTGTCAATAAAATACGACACTATGGCAGCATTGCCAACAAACAAGTCCAATTTTCACAGCCATTCTGCAACAGATGTCGCAGTGTTGTGAATATCAATTGGCACGAAACAGAATATAAGTAGGATTAATGAAGACAAACAAAAAACCGCTGTGATGGCTGAATGGTTATAGCAGCGGCGCCTAAACGTTGCCGATGAAGGAATTTAGCAGTTCCCGAAATGGATCTATACAACGAGCTTTGGCAGTTGTCTAAAATTTTTTCTTTCTTCTATTCTAATTTAAAAATTTTTTCAATTAAGAAAAAATTTATCATAACAATAATAATGATAAAAAATTATTGTTAGGCCTTGAGCTCGATTCGAACCCGCGATCTTAAAATCAGTAGGCCGATATAACAACAAAAATTGTTAATACATCCCAGAGCACGGGGAAAAAAGTGTCAATAAAATATGACACTATGGCAGCATTGCCAACAAACAAGTCCAATTTTCACAGCCATTCTGCAACAGATGTCGCAGTGTTGTGAATATCAATTGGCACGAAACAGAATATAAGTAGGATTAATGAAGACAAACAAAAAACCGCTGTGATGGCTGAATGGTTATAGCAGCGGCGCCTAAACGTTGCCGATGAAGGAATTTAGCAGTTCCCGAAATGGATCTATACAACGAGCTTTGGCAGTTGTCTAAAATTTTTTCTTTCTTCTATTCTAATTTAAAAATTTTTTCAATTAAGAAAAAATTTATCATAACAATAATAATGATAAAAAATTATTGTTAGGCCTTGAGCTCGATTCGAACCCGCGATCTTAAAATCAGTAGGCCGATATAACAACAAAAATTGTTAATACATCCCAGAGCACGGGGAAAAAAGTGTCAATAAAATATGACACTATGGCAGCATTGCCAACAAACAAGTCCAATTTTCACAGCCATTCTGCAACAGATGTCGCAGTGTTGTGAATATCAATTGGCACGAAACAGAATATAAGTAGGATTAATGAAGACAAACAAAAAACCGCTGTGATGGCTGAATGGTTATAGCAGCGGCGCCTAAACGTTGCCGATGAAGGAATTTAGCAGTTCCCGAAATGGATCTATACAACGAGCTTTGGCAGTTGTCTAAAATTTTTTCTTTCTTCTATTCTAATTTAAAAATTTTTTCAATTAAGAAAAAATTTATCATAACAATAATAATGATAAAAAATTATTGTTAGGCCTTGAGCTCGATTCGAACCCGCGATCTTAAAATCAGTAGGCCGATATAACAACAAAAATTGTTAATACATCCCAGAGCACGGGGAAAAAAGTGTCAATAAAATATGACACTATGGCAGCATTGCCAACAAACAAGTCCAATTTTCACAGCCATTCTGCAACAGATGTCGCAGTGTTGTGAATATCAATTGGCACGAAACAGAATATAAGTAGGATTAATGAAGACAAACAAAAAACCGCTGTGATGGCTGAATGGTTATAGCAGCGGCGCCTAAACGTTGCCGATGAAGGAATTTAGCAGTTCCCGAAATGGATCTATACAACGAGCTTTGGCAGTTGTCTAAAATTTTTTCTTTCTTCTATTCTAATTTAAAAATTTTTTCAATTAAGAAAAAATTTATCATAACAATAATAATGATAAAAAATTATTGTTAGGCCTTGAGCTCGATTCGAACCCGCGATCTTAAAATCAGTAGGCCGATATAACAACAAAAATTGTTAATACATCCCAGAGCACGGGGAAAAAAGTGTCAATAAAATATGACACTATGGCAGCATTGCCAACAAACAAGTCCAATTTTCACAGCCATTCTGCAACAGATGTCGCAGTGTTGTGAATATCAATTGGCACGAAACAGAATATAAGTAGGATTAATGAAGACAAACAAAAAACCGCTGTGATGGCTGAATGGTTATAGCAGCGGCGCCTAAACGTTGCCGATGAAGGAATTTAGCAGTTCCCGAAATGGATCTATACAACGAGCTTTGGCAGTTGTCTAAAATTTTTTCTTTCTTCTATTCTAATTTAAAAATTTTTTCAATTAAGAAAAAATTTATCATAACAATAATAATGATAAAAAATTATTGTTAGGCCTTGAGCTCGATTCGAACCCGCGATCTTAAAATCAGTAGGCCGATATAACAACAAAAATTGTTAGTAAAAAATTTGTTTTCTTATCGGTCACCACGCTTAAAAAGTGTAACTTGAATTAATATCAAAGACAAAACTTGAATTAATATCGAAGAAAACAAAATATTGCATAAATATTATAATTGCATAAGTTGATAATATGCAATAGCTTTACCGCGGCAGTCCCCGAGTGCCACACGTCCTTTTTTATTATCTTATTAGATTCGTTCGCGTGAGTGAAAATTCATAAAAACTTGAACAAAATGTTAGTAACTTTGGAAAAATCCTGCTCGTTCAAGCAAAGCTTTTGCAACAAGAGGGCGCAATTTTGCTTTTCGCTTGGACGAGAACTTGCAAAATTGTACCCGATAAATAGGTGTACCGGTATCTCATAATTTTTTGCACAGTAAATTCAAAAAAGGGTTTTTTCGTTTTGTATTGATAACCGAAAAACTAGTTTTTTGTTGTTTTCCCATTTTGTGTGCTTTTTCGATTTGATGGTTTTTTTATTTTGGTGTTTTTTTTTAACAAGTGGCGCCATCGTCATAAGTACAAAGTAGGGAGCGCAGTGAGTCTCTTTGAAATTTGCTCATGTATTGACAGTTGATCGCCGCTGAAATGACCTGTAAGATCAGTTGTGTTAACAAAAAAATCAGTTAGATTGATTAGGAATCTGTCAATTTTACAAAATTTTGTTAACTTAAGAGCGACAATTTCTCTTCTGTTGAAATGACTAAATTAATTTGTTCGCTTGACAAAGAACTCGGTCTAATTAACCATAATTCGATCAATTTCACCGAATCTCCGTTAAGTCAAGAACAACAGAACCGAATTGTTGATTTTACTAGCACCATTTCTTTCAGTGTAGGTACACCAAGGAGTAATGCTTTGAGAGTGGTTTCGCAAAAAATTTTCTGTAGGTACTCCATGGAGTAATGTTTCATGAGCAGTTGATTCATTCATTGGCTTAGGTAGTTTTTAACGTTTTTGCAGTCAATTATAAACTTTCAAATTTATTACATTCGTTTTCAGTTTTCTTTGATTCAAATCAATCTTCATAAAACAGTGAAAAAACTAGTGAAAAGCTAGTACGAAAAGTTTTTAAATTGAACCGCCAATTTGAAAATCGTTTTTGAATACTTGATATTTTATGTTAAAGAAAAGTTGGCGCTGAACTATGATTGAAACAGCATCAGCCCCTGCCACGCCTTCTGTCACCTGCTGCCCCAATGGATACTGCCCTGTCAGCAGTGCACAACTCACCTGCGAAAATTACACAATACCACCACGATCGGTGACATTCTGATCTATAGGTGGACAGCGGGACATAAATCAACGCATCAGACAGATTGCGGATAAACAAAAGCGAGCGAAATGGGAGGAGCATTTAAAGAATGGTAACCTCCCTACCGGTGTAGGAAAGTTATGGTCTACCATGAAGTCCCTATCGAACCTGACTAATCACAATATCAATCGCAACGACAAAATATCAATCGCCCTCGACGATTAAGTGCTGTCTGATGCGAAAAAATGCGCGAGCGCTTTCTACCGACAATACGTAATGTGTTCCACGGTTGACAAAGCCAGACGGCGGCTCAAAAGACGCCCACATAAGCGTACCCTATTACCATCACCGCCAAAGAAGTTTAAGATGCCATCAATCATACTAAACCATCTATGCTCCAAAAAAAGAAAGAAGGATTTAAGGATTTAAATGTCTAGTGCATGTATTAAACCTATCTTTGTCCATCTTCGTCATCCCGCAACTAAACCTAGAAAACCAGCTAACGTAGGAGAATTTAATCGTTCTGTATCTCTCCTATCGCCAGTAGCAAAAACACTCCGGTCCACCCGTGTTGAAACTGCAAGGTTTTTTTTAAGTCGGGGCTTATGTGAATAAAAAACTCAGAGACTCTTGATAATTATTCGACAGGCATAATAGGACCTGCCGACTAAGTTCTAGTAAGGGTGATAGAATGACCATAATACGGGCCACCAACTCTGGCAGAGATCATTTGGCCGATGTTATTTTCTTGGTTTTATGGAATAAATTCTAATGGATTAAATTAACGCATAACGCAAGCCGGCGGCCGCCGTGATGTAATGGTAGCGTGCTCCGTCTACCACACCGAAGGTTCAAGTCTAGGGCAGAGTAACGTCAAATATTTAGAAAAAAGTATTTTTTAAATTAGAAAAAAGTTTTTCTAAGCGGGCTCGCCCCTCGGCAGTGAATTAGGAAACATTCCGAATGTATTTATGCCATGAAAAGCTCCTTAGTGAAAATTAATCTGCCTTGCAGAAGGTCCCGTCCCACAAATTTGCAGGGAAAATTACGAGCACGACTGAAGCTCGATCTAAATCTCTTCGGAGGTAAATCAACCCAAGCCGGTTGTATTCAATCCACGGCTCTCCAACTCCTTCTTCAGCTGCTGGATCTTCAATTCACTTAACTTTGCCATGCCCAAGCTCTGTTCGAAATCTTCGGAATTTATCCAACAACCCCACTTCTGACACCAATTGTGACGAATTTAGGGAAATTCTGGTTATTATGCAGCTTCTGCTAACGTCCGAATCGCTTAATTGTTGAATAATTAACTCCAATATTCAGTATTGCAAACTGGTCTTTATTTATATTATCGCGCTGCTTTTATATTCTCTGCTGCCTCGTCCGCATATTTCTCCAAAGTTCTAGAAGTTTCACCTTCTAGAACTGTTGTATATCCTGCTTGGTAATTTAGCTATATGCGTGTGTATGTACTTCGGCTGATGACTACATGTGTGAGATATATCTTCACTTCGAGCTACTGGTTATGTGTGTATTTTGTGCAAAATATGCTAATAAATAAGTATTACTTGCAGAGTATGCATTTATGGTAAAATGTGCTATATAACGTATATATAGCTTAAACTTCATATTTGTTTGTGAAAGGTACGCATATTTGATTGGTTTAGCGTAGCGGTGCACTAAAGAGCATAGATTAGATTGATACGAATCTTTTGCTTACGCTCTCATATTTTCGCTCTCACGAGGGATTTATCTTCTAGTTGTTGCTGGCAACAATCACAGATAAATCCCTCGCGCCAGCTGAAGCGGGTGCCAGAACAAAAAATGTGCCAGCCAAAACGAAAAACGTGCCAAAAATTTTGGTAAACATTAGTTTGACCTACAACTGTAGAATAGCGTTCAAAAATTATGGAAAAAAGGATAAAAATACTTGTTTTAGTGTAAGTATTATTAGTTCGAAGGCGGAGGGTAAATATTATTTCCCATTCAAAAGTTATCACTAAAAATAAGTTTTGTAAATATGAACTCCCGATGCAACCAGTCCATTTTGATCACAGAACCTGGAACGCCAGATATGTAGGATAAGCCCTATCCATTAAATAATGTTAACTATTATATCATAGGTCCGATTTACTGAAATTTCAAAAGAATATATGGTTTTCACTGCGAGTTAAGTGCGTTACAATATTTGACTAATTAATTTAATCGAAATGTAAATTTTACTTAGATTTGTTTATATTTAACTCTAACTAGTCGTATTATTGTAAAACAACTTTAAGGAAATAAATATTTTACGACTATCATTTTATTAAATGATTGAACCTATAATCGCCGAAATGTATGACAAAAATCCCCATTTTCAGATCTATTCATTTTTGTTTGGAGTGGCATCATTGATAAATGTTATAAAAAATGTGCATTTTGACAGCGCTCTCTCGAAACAAAGAGTTGCAAATCCATTCATCTATGCTAAAGAGCTTCGTAGCATTGTGGATAAATCAAGTGTGATAACTTCTGCATAGACGTCAAATTTACAAATATAATGGATCACCTGATTTTCAAAGTGACTATCGTGCTCTCATCCTGTATCTCTTTCTATCACCCGCTGAAGATAGCCGGCCCTATACGCCGCCATATTGAACATCCTTTTAAAAGCCTGCCAAAATGCCAACACGTAGCCATCTTGAACATCCTGTCAGGCGGTTGACTGATAAGATATAACACGAATCAGCAAAGCAAATACCAATCTAATCGGTTTTTAACGCACGGAAATATGTTAATGACTTTTTTTGCCCTAACGAAATAAGCATGCGTTGCGACAATGTAAAACATGTATGCAAAGGTCAAACCTAAAATGTTACGTAGAACAAAACTTGGAAATCGAGTTAGCTTTTTACGCAGTAAATTTAATTTCTGTTGCTCTCATACAATTTGTATATGCGTGAGAAATTTTTGACAGAAAACTGCAGCAGTGCGTTTTTATTAGTTGACTTGTCAATCAGTTTAGGCTTGCTATACAAGCAGTAAACATCTCATGCGTGAATTTTATGCTCAAAAATTCTCCATGTAAACTACTACCAAAAAAGTTGCGCTTGTATTCGAAGCTCTGCCAGCGTTGTGCACCGCTGGTTAAGTGGTTACAAGCCATATTAAAATAAAGCCGGTAACACAATGACAATTTTCATATAGCTGCGTTTAACACAAGCTTATGCATTCCAATAACATCGCCACAATCAACCAAGATGTTGCGTTTGTAAATATAAAGGAACTTCAGACATGGCAATTGAAGTTTATTACGCCTTGCCCATTCACATACAAAATTTCGCGAAGCACTGTTGTAAACATTCTCCCTATACAACAAAAATACTTGCCAACATATTTTGTGTCGTATTCGATTGTTATATTGCAGTTTTTAATTGTGAAAAATGTTAGAAAATTTACCAACCAGTGGGAAAAATAATTTCACTTGCAAAGTGTGCCAACACCCTTAGCCAAAGCAAATGTCAAATTCTGCTTCTTATGATTTGCTTGGAACAAAATTAGGGAGTTGGCTACTTTTCAATATCAGATGGCGCTAGTGTCGCTCATTCTACCATTCTCCAAAAAAATACATGCAATCTACTCATAATGCATAAGCATGTGTTAAACTCATCTATATGAAAAACTACTTATGTGTCGGAGCTATAAATGCTTTTGCATACTTTGGGTTGCTCTACATATATCATAGCGGAATCAGGAACAGGTGACTGCCGGTGGTCAGCTGATTGGTACTTTTTCAATATGATTTGCCACTTAAACTTCCAGCGCAGTAAGATTTCGACATTAGTCCATCGATTTACAATAACAAAGAACATGGAACTTGAATTTGTGTTTGCATGTATGTCACCAAGATCTAAATATTAAACAAGTATTAGTGGCTAAGAAAAAGAACGCCTACTCTTACAATTTATTCAAAAACGCTCTATTTGTCTATTTGTGCTATAATTGGAACTGGTTTTTTGCTGCTTAGAACGTGGTAAAACAGCCCTATCTTAATGTAAATGTAAGATATTGCCAGCTGAGATATTGAACCGTATGCATTTCATTGAAATTTGATGTGATTGCTTTGAAAATGACGTTTACTAGTTTAACAATCGAACTCGTAGTATGACCGTTCCACAACCTTTTGTTGAGTTTGGGTACTTAAAAGGGCGTTCTTTCACTCAGCCATCAAAATACACTTATGTCCTTACCTTCATTTTGTAACAAAGGAGTGAGTTGAGTCGTAAAACAAGAATTATCTTGTGATTTCAACATTGGAATATATACTTTTTTCTAGGTATTTGGTGTTTAAGTTAATGCCTGTAAAGGTTTATCCATTCTGAAAAAGCATGAAAAGCATTTTAATTATTGATTACTTTATTATTGTTCAACAAAGCAAAATAAATGTCAAATTCTGCTTCTTATGATTTGCTTGGAACAAAATTAGGGAGTTGGCTACTTTTCAATATCAGATGGCGCTAGTGTCGCTCATTTGTGGCAGCTCTGCCAGCCACCTATCAACGACTAGCACGGAGTAGTAAACGAACAACCACAACAATACATTTTGACATTTCATTGTATCTTGCTATGTAATTATTATTCTTATACTTTCTTAGCGACCAGACGTGTCGAGTAACTTGAAATTGAATTATATTAATCTTTGTAATTATTAATAGGTGTTGTTGAATAAATTGAATGAAACACCAAAGTGGTGACCCCGACGTGATCTTCAACAAGAAGATTTTTCAGTTTTCGACACGTTTGCAAAGCGTTTTAGCAACAATAGTGCAAAATCAAGGAAAATTCCCAACACGAAATTCAACGAATTTGCGAGGAAGCGTATACACACATACATCGGCACAGAATATTTTGAAAAGCAACGTTCAACGAATTAGCGAGAAGCGAATGCACACATTAAACGTAGGAAGAACATTTGAACGTTCTAGAATATTATCTTTTTGATGTTGGGGTTGAACGAGTTTTTTTCAATCGGCAATTTTAACTCAAGCTAAATTAGGGTTATGCATGCCGGCCGATACGATTTGCGTAGTGCTACAAATAAAGATTCGAGTGAAGAAGATTTATTTCATGACAGTGTGATGGCGGAATTGAGCGACGAAGTAAAGCAGCAATTGCAGCAAGTTCAAACAAGCATTGAATCACTGCAAAACAATTACATGCCTTTGTCAACAAGAGTAAACTGGCAACGTATGCACGTACCAAATTTCAATAAACAGAATCCGCAGTTACGGTTCGCACAACTAGAGCGATCATTTCATTTGAGCGACATTACTTCGGACGCCGATAAGTTTGACTGGGTAACTATACATCTCGATCAAGAAATTCTGTTAGCAATAGAAGATCTTGTAACTCAACCCCCAAACGAAAATAAATACACCACTCTTAAAGGTAGGTTACTAGCGAAATTTTCTGAATCTTCAGAGAGTAAATTACGGCGATTGTTGCAAGGCGGTGGCACTGCGGGTATGAAGCCGTCTGAGATGTTATCGTACATGCAGCGCCTCGCACCGGACCCAGGCAGTGCAGCCGTTATTAGAACATTGTTTTTAGGACAAATGCCCAATTCTATACGCCCACTTTTAACAGTATGGAAAGAAGACAATCTGGGCAAATTAGCGCTTATTGCTGACAAGATGTTAGAAGCAGTCAGCTCTAACTCTCTTAACATGATAGCGGTACAAGGAAACGTATCAAGTGCTGCTTCGTCTTCAGTTAACGCGTTGTCGAGCGACGGCAATTCCTTGGGGGAAATTGTCAATACACTTAAGTCACTATCTGAGTCGGTCAAGAAACTGCAGATCGACATCAACAAAATTAAGAATAATCCGACAAAACGTTCAACCTCCCGGGCTCGTTCCTCCAGTAGGGACAAAACAACAACTAGTAATGATGGAGGGAAACATCTATGTTATTTTCATAACAAATTTGGCGATAAAGCACGCAACTGTCGTCCAAATTGTACGTACACTAATTCGTCAAACTAGAGCCGCTGCTGCCAGTTCCGCTGGTGGGTAGCAGCGATAACAGGACCAGCAACAGAACTAAACCGAGTGATGATTCACTTCATGAAACAAGACTACATGTATACGATCGTCACAATTGCTTCCAGTTCCTAGTAGATTCGGGGTCGATTATTTCCGTTATACCACGTAAATTCACTAATTTAAAATTAAAACCAAATGAGCTTCAGCTGTATGCTGCTAACCAAACAGTCATACAGACATACGGAAACCATATCCTAAAACTAGATTTAGGGTTAAGACGAGCGTTCAACTGGAAGTTTACCATTGCTGATACTCATATAGCGATTATTGGGGCAGATTTTCTGACTCACTATAATTTATTAATTGACTTAAATCAACAACGTCTTATTGACAGGACCACTGGTCTTACCACAAGTGGTAAATTAGTCGACACTGCCGAGTTTGATATTTCTACAGTTAACAGCGCTAACGATTTTGCAGGACTTTTAACACGTTTTGTAGAGATTACAAAACCCTCACGTAAATTCAACAATAATAGTAGCGTTAATAACGTAAGACACCATATAGAAACAAAGGGAAATCCAATTGCCGATCGGCCGCGACGTTTAGCTGGGGATAAGCTTTCTAGTGCAAAGAATGAAATTAATTTTCTTCTCGAACAGGGTATTTGCCAACCATCAAAAAGTCCATGGGCAAGTCCACTCCACATGGTCGAAAAAAAGTCGGGAGGTTGGCGAGCTTGTGGGGACTATCGTAAATTAAATGCGATCACCATTCCAGATCGATACCCAATTTCCCACATCCATGACCTATCAGAGAAATTATATGGAAAACAAATTTTTTCTACAATTGACTTGGTGCGCGCATATTATCAAATCCCCATGTGCGAAACGGATATGGAAAAAACTGCAGTATGCACTCCTTTCGGGCTTTATGAATTTCTCTACATGCCGTTTGGGCTTAAGAACGCTACTCAAACCTTTCAAAGGTTCATGGACGGTATTTTTAAAGACATCGATTTCGTGTACGTATATATAGATGATATTCTGGTAATGTCCACGTCAGTACGCGAGCATGAAGATCACCTTCACACAGTTTTTTCCATATTACAGCGGCATGGTTTGACAATTAATGTGAATAAGTGTCAACTTGGAAAACCTGAAGTAAATTTTCTGGGGTATGTCATCAACGGCGATGGTGTACGTCCACCCGCCGAGCGAGTAGAAGTCATAAGGAATTACAAACCACCTGACACAGTTTGCGAACTTAGCCGATTTCTCGGTATCATCAACTACTATCGGCGGTGTATTCCAAAGGCATCACAACTACAGTCGCAATTGAGCGAGTTCACACGCAACATGCGAAAGAATGACAAAAGTAAAATCAACTGGACTAGTGAAACTCTCAAAGCTTTTGATGATTGCAAGCGTAGTTTAGCAGAAGCTACGATCTTGGCTCACCCAGCTCCAGATGCAAAGCTTGCAGTGGTAAGTGATGCTTCAGACATAGCGATCGGTGCGGCGTTAGAACAACTTTGCGATGACATTTGGCAGCCTCTAGGGTTTTTTTCAAGAAAACTTACTAGTACTGAAAGGAATTACAGCACTTACGATCGAGAGCTTCTGGCCGTCTATGAAGCCATACGGTATTTTAAACATATGTTGGAAGCACGCGTGTTCGTCATCAAGACAGATCATAAGCCACTTATTCACGCCTTTAAGCAGAAGCCCGAGAAAGCGTCGCCGCGACAGTTAAGACAGTTGGACTACATTTCGCAATTCTCTACGATGATTATGCACGTATCCGGTGACTCTAACGTAGTAGCTGACACCCTGTCACGTCTGAATGCTATTTCAATGCCAACCAGCGTAAATTATTCGGAACTTGCGCATGCACAGGCCAAAGATATTGATCTACCTCTACTTCTACAGGGAAGCACTTCGTTAAAGTTACAGACAATGCATTTCGAAGGCAACAGCGTTTACTGCGACATTTCTACTGGAAATATAAGGTTATACGTACCTAAAGAGTTGCGTCACAAAATATTTGCATCGGTACATGGACTTTCACACCCGGGTGGTAAGGCAACCCTAAAACAACTACGAAAAAAGTATGTTTGGCCGTCGATGTGCAAAGACGTGGCGCTTTGGGCAAAGGCTTGTTTACCTTGTCAACGAGCAAAGATTCATAGACACAACTCCATTTTACCGGATAAAATCGACATGCCGGACAACAGGTTTGATCATGTGCACATTGACATCGTTGTAATGCCCCAGGTAAACGATTATCGTTACTGTTTGACTATGATCGACCGATTTTCACGGTGGCCCGAAGCCGTTCCCCTGCAAGACATATCTGCGATGACTATAGTAAAAGTTTTTTGGACTCATTGGATCGCTAGGTTTGGCTGTCCAAAGACCATCACGACTGACCAGGGTACACAATTTGAGTCAGCACTTTTTAGAGCTCTCACGAACATGATCGGATGTCAACGCATACACACCACAGCCTATCATCCCCAATCTAATGGGATGATAGAGCGATGGCATCGATCCTTAAAAACAGCGCTCATGTGTGACCCAGCAACTCCATGGCCAGATCTACTACCGACCGTGTTACTCGGATTACGAACATGCTATAAGGAGGATCTTCGAGCTTCCACTGCAGAAATGTTGTATGGTGGTCCAATCAGATTACCTAATGAGTTTTTTGAAGACCTAGACAAAACTATCGATCCACAAAATTTTCTGGAAAAGCACCGCGAATATATGCGCAACACTCGGCCTATTCCAGCTGCTCATCATAACTCGAAGAAAAGTTTATTTTTGCTCAAAAACTTATATGACTGTTCACACGTACTGGTGAGAACAGATGCAGTTCGAGAGCCCTTAGAAGCTCCTTACACCGGCCCCTACGAGGTTATAGATCGTCCCACTGATAGAGTTTTTAACGTGAAGATGAATAACAAGAAAGTTGCTGTATCGGTTGACAGATTAAAGCCAGCTTTCATCATACGTGAAGATACAGATACCAGTTCCGATGAGGCAGCTACGAAACCGATCCCTCGAACATACGAGAAGTCAAGGCGCGTACGATTCCTGAACCAACAGTGACTTCGTCATTAAAAGGGGAGTACTGTGGCAGCTCTGCCAGCCACCTATCAACGACTAGCACGGAGTAGTAAACGAACAACCACAACAATACATTTTGACATTTCATTGTATCTTGCTATGTAATTATTATTCTTATACTTTCTTAGCGACCAGACGTGTCGAGTAACTTGAAATTGAATTATATTAATCTTTGTAATTATTAATAGGTGTTGTTGAATAAATTGAATGAAACACCAAACATTCTACCATTCTCCAAAAAAATACATGCAATCTACTCATAATGCATAAGCATGTGTTAAACTCATCTATATGAAAAACTGCTTATGTGTCGGAGCTATAAATGCTTTTGCATACTTTGGGTTGCCCTACATATATCATAGCGGAATCAGGAACAGGTGACTGCCGGTGGTCAGCTTATTGGTACTTTTTCAATATGATTTGCCACTTAAACTTCCAGCGCAGTAAGATTTCGACATTAGTCCATCGATTTACAATAACAAAGAACATGGAACTTGAATTTGTGTTTGCATGTATGTCACCAAGATCTAAATATTAAACAAGTATTAGTGGCTAAGAAAAAGAACGCCTACTCTTACAATTTATTCAAAAACGCTCTATTTGTCTATTTGTGCTATAATTGGAACGGGTCGTTTTGCTGCTTGGGACGTGGTAAAACAGCCCTATATTAATGTAAATGTAAGATATTGCCAGCTGAGATATTGAACCGTATGCATTTCATTGAAATTTGTTGTGATTGCTTTGAAAATGACGTTTACTAGTTTAACAATCGAACTCGTAGTATGACCGTTCCACAACCTTTTGTTGAGTTTGGGTACTTAAAAGAGCGTTCTTTCACTCAGCCATCGAAATACAATTATGTCCTTACCTTCATTTTGTAACAAAGGAGTGAGTTGAGTCGTAAAACAAGAATTAGCTTGTGATTTCAACATTGGAATATATACTTTTTTCTATGCATTTGGTGTTTAAGTTAATGCCTGTAAAGGTTTATCCATTCTGAAAAAGCATGAAAAGTATTTTAATTATTGTATGATGTTAATAATCGGGGATTGCCCATATTGCTTTTTTAAATGTATGAAAACATTTATTTGAAGCAATTTTTTTAATTTTATAATTTATTTAATAATTTGGGAAAAATTTAAACAACGTGACATCAGGACGGACAAGGCGACAGCTGTTTCGATTACACCTTGTAAATCTCTTCAAAGCCTTTTCTCCCGGGAGTGGGAGTCGAACTCGCACTCCTACGATAGTTGAAATGGTTATAAACGCATTCAGCTACGTCATGCCTGTTGTAAAGTTTTTCCCAATTGCCTTCTTTTTGCATATTTTAATCTTTTACACATTGCATACTTCGTATGCAATTATGTGTTAAAGCTATGCTTGGTACGGCGGTTTTCAAAGAAACTTTGGTTTTGTTGCTGTTTTCGTTCTATTTATAGAACTACAACGAATTAACCAATTTTGTCTGTATGTATGATTTTAATAATCGGGGATTGCCCATATTGCTTTTTTAAATGTATGAAAACATTTATTTGAAGCAATTTTTTTAATTTTATAATTTATTTAATAATTTAGGAAAAATTTAAACAACGTGACATGAGGACGGACAAGGCGACAGCTGTTTCGATTATACCTTGTAAATCTCTTCAAAGCCTTTTCTCCCGGGAGTGGGAGTCGAACTCGCACTCCTACGATAGTTGAAATGGTTATAAACGCTTTCAGCTACGTCATGCCTGTTGTAAAGTTTTTCCCAATTGCCTTCTTTTTGCATATTTTAATCTTTTACACATTGCATACTTCGTATGCAATTATGTGTTTAAGCTATGCTTGGTACGGCGGTTTTCAAAGAAACTTTGGTTTTGTTGCTGTTTTCGTTCTATTTATAGAACTACAACGAATTAACCAATTTTGTCTGTTTGTATGATTTTAATAATCGGGGATTGCCCATATTGTTTTTTTAAATGTATGAAAACATTTATTTGAAGCAATTTTTTTAATTTTATAATTTATTTAATAATTTGGGAAAAATTTAAACAACGTGACATCAGGACGGACAAGGCGACAGCTGTTTCGATTATACCTTGTAAATCTCTTCAAAGCCTTTTCTCCCGGGAGTGGGAGTGGAACTCGCACTCCTACGATAGTTGAAATGGTTATAAACGCATTCAGCTACGTCATGCCTGTTGTAAAGTTTTTCCCAATTGCCTTCTTTTTGCATATTTTAATCTTTTACACATTGCATACTTCGTATGCAATTATGTGTTAAAGCTATGCTTGGTACGGCGGTTTTCAAAGAAACTTTGGTTTTGTTGCTGTTTTCGTTCTATTTATAGAACTACAACGAATTAACCAATTTTGTCTGTTTGTATGATTTTAATAATCGGGGATTGCCCATATTGCTTTTTTAAATGTATGAAAACATTTATTTGAAGTAATTTTATAATTTATTTAATAATTTGGGAAAAATTTAAACAACGTGACATCAGGACGGACAAGGCGACAGCTGTTTCGATTATACCTTGTAAATCTCTTCAAAGCCTTTTCTCCCGGGAGTGGGAGTCGAACTCGCACTCCTACGATAGTTGAAATGGTTATAAACGCATTCAGCTACGTCATGCCTGTTGTAAAGTTTTTCCCAATTTCCTTCTTTTTGCATATTTTAATCTTTTACACATTGCATACTTCGTATGCAATTATGTGTTAAAGCTATGCTTGTGGTACGGCGATTTTCAAAGAAGCTTTGGTTTTGTTGCTGTTTTCGATCTATTTATAGAACTACAACGAATTAACCAATTTTGTCTGTTTGTATGATTTTAATAATCGGGGATTGCCCATATTGCTTTTTTAAATGTATGAAAACATGTTTTTGAAGCAATTTTTTTAATTTTATAATTTATTTAATAATTTGGGAAAAATTTAAACAACGTGACATCAGGACGGACAAGGCGACAGCTGTTTCGATTATACCTTGTAAATCTCTTCAAAGCCTTTTCTCCCGGGAGCATAGCTTTAACACATAATTGTACGAAGTATGCAATGTGTAAAAGATAAAAATATGCAAAAAGAAGGCAATTGGGAAAAACTTTACAACAGGCATGACGTAGCTGAATGCGTTTATAACCATTTCAACTATCGTAGGAGTGCAAGTTCGACTCCCACTCCCGGGAGAAAAGGCTTTGAAGAGATTTACAAGGTATAATCGAAACAGCTGTCGCTTTGTCCGTCCTGATGTCACGTTGTTTAAATTTTTCCCAAATTATTAAATACATTTTAATTATTGATTACTTTATTATTGTTCAACAAAGCAAAGCAATCATAAAATATGACATACAAATCTTAATATGTATATAAAAAACACGTGTTACAGGTTTGAGGCCAATGGACTCCTAAACTACTGAACAGATTTTGAATTTGTGTTGCACCCCGTGTGTAGGTTGATCTTAGTTGAAATATAGGATAGGTTATATCTCAGTTTATAGTCGCAATATTATTTTATTGCAAATTTTTTTATTTGTTTATACGTAATAATAAAATGTTACGTATACGCAGTGGTGCACCTCTTTTCAGTTGGTATGGATATATTTGTGCACGTGCTTATCTAACTTTACATACATATAATATATATATATATATATATAGCACATCACCAGGGCCGGAGAGAAGAGGGCCCGGGGTTTCTGAGGGGGCCTGCGATTTGAGGTACTAAGACATTTTTTTAATTCAGGAGAGTCTTTAGTTGTTCTATGAGCAACTTTTAAGCCGAGTTTCAAAAGCAACGAATATCTGCATTTCGTTTTAATATTATAGTGAAGTGTGAAAAATAAAAATCTATATATATTAAACTGACTCGGAGTGGGACTGGGACTGGGACTGGAATAAAATACATACCACCCTCTGGGACAGGCAATAAGGGATGCAGAAGAATGAGAAGGAATTGAGAGAAGAGAAAAGAGAGAAGGAGATTGTGAAAGAGATAGAATGAGACGAAGATGGAGATAGATGAAGCGAAAAAGACGGAGGGAGGAGTGAATAAAAGGATTAGGAAAAAGTGAAGAGGGGGGAAGGGCAGAGTCAGACGGAAAAAACTTATTAAAATGTATGAAGATAGGCCAAATTTAGGGCAGGACAACGTCTGCCGGGTTTTCTAGTACATATATAAGTTGTAAACTCATAAGTAGCATACTACATATGGTGAGCGGAATCCCTATCTTCTTCGCATGTGAAATTTCCAAAATCGTCTATTTGTATCGAATTAAAATTTTAACAAAATCGGCAAAGTGGTTTCGGAGTTCACAGGCATACAAGATAGTACAAGTTTACCTAAGTAGTTGCTTTATTTACTCAGTCTGCGCCTGCGCATCTGTCAATGGATCTCTACTTACGTATAGCGGCAGTGTATCTAGAAATGCTTTTGTCCCTTCAGACACTTGCGCGCCTTCTTGAAAGCACCTTTAGACCTGAAATATTTTTTGCAAATAAGCGAAGAGTTGCTTAATACCATTCCACAGCTCTGTTCGCACCGGCTTCGCCTTTCGTCAGAGTTTCTACATCTCGAAACTCCCTTTCCCACCATAAGCAATCAGCATTGTTTCCTACACCGATGGCTACAAGATAATGGCAACAGGTTCTGACCCTAACTAGATGAGCTATGTTTTAAAATCAACGACTACCTCCCAGTTTTTTCACCTCGAGTAACATTAATACTATCACCTACAAATTCTTCGGCCACGTTATTTACGACGTATACGAATCAAATATTTGTACCATTGGACAGCCACGTCGATGGTATTACGCTATCGACTGTCAGATACTCAAAATTATTAGAGTGACGTTCGATAATGGTCTACACTTCCATGAATATGCAGCCGCAATTGCACCTAAGGTACAGAGGCTCGCGAGTTTAAAGCCGTTTTCGACAGCACTAAAAGGAGCTAACTATATGCCGTTGAGTCTCCGGGAGAAAATGGTGTTGGGGTTAAAATACTTCTGATTCTCACTTCATACTTATGTTGAAGATACATATATGTATGTATGTACCTGATAACGGTTTGAAAAATCACTTGGCCTTATATTCAAACCTCTGTTGGTTATTTGCGAAACTATAAAATAGCATTTAAAATGTTAATTTTGATTTTCACACTTCGTCATTACAAACACCCAACTCTCCCGGATGGACATTTCTTAAAGCCACCCTGTGCCCAACTACTCTCTTGGAATGAATTACATTGATTATAGTCTATCAACCAAGTTTAAATATCACCTACAGGTTACGGCTCCTGTTACAAATGTGATTATGTAAGCACATATCTGTGGGCACAAGCAATAATCCATGGGACTTAGGCGAATATTGCTTATGATCAAATATATATTTACCAGATAAGGCTTTGTCCTTCCCAAGAAGACTCAAAGTGGTGAAGCAAAAGCTTTTCGAAGAGAGTCGAACAAATGCCCGGTTGTGCTACTACCCTAACTTGGTGGACAGTCGTACTAGTCGGAAAACTGAAGCTACGCGGTCATTCATAGCCAACTCTTAAATTACAAGGCCGGAAAAAACAGTTTGGACTAAGCATATAATCAGTGCTGCTCAAAACTTTACAAATTTGTATGTGCACTGAAACTTTTTTTGTATTTAAAAAATATATTTAAAAAATTTTAATTGTTTGAGGTCGGAAAAAGTTGAATATTTGGTTTCAAGTTACAAAATATTTGCTTGAAATATTACGTAAATAGTTACATCACCAACATACAAGAGCCAATAAATTTAATTCTGAAAGTAGCGAAAAATTACATTGACATCTAGCCTCAAGTTTTGTGGGAACATATTCTATATAGATATATCGGCGGAATTTGGGTTTCAATAATTATAATAAAAGTGAATGTAGAGATTTCCGCGAATGTTGCATTGGAAATTGAATTTTAAAAATTTTGAAATGCTTAATTAGAGGGCTCCGCGTGGCTTGTTTTAAATGTGTGTTCAAATTTACTTACATATATTAGCAACAGAGATTACTGAGGTGCTGAAATACCATTTGAATTTAATAAAATGTTTAACAAGTAAATGATAGACATGGTTACTTTACGTTTCCTCCCACTTCCACTCACACAATGTCTCACAACCAAGAAAAATAATATACCGAATTGAAATAAAGTCACAGAAACTGCCCCGTAAGGAGAATCTCTAGTTCAAAATAAGTGCATTTCTGTTGCATTCTGAACCACTAATAGTTCGCCATCTATCTCTTTTACATGTTTTCAACTGACGAATTTAATATGGCGATGTCCTATGTGGTGAAAATTGTCCCCACTGCTTTAACTTTTCTCTAATTCCTAACTAACTATATACAAATTTCTTTTTGGTACTTTTTCGATAGTTACGTACTGGTGGTATAGTGCTGAGAAAGAGGCATACTCATATGTAGCAGCTCGTTAAAGCTTGTAGCAGTTTTTTAGTCGATTTTATAAATGAAAATCTAGCTATTAACGAACTCATACTTATTTGTCACTCTAGGTCTAGTTCTAAACCAGAATTTTGTATCACTAGTTACAGACTTCCCTTGAGGGTAATTAACTAATATCATGTAAAGTTAGAATCATGATACAAAAAAGAAGGTAGTTCCACTCAACATTTTTTTACGTATTTGGGGATTTTTGAAGTTTCATAATGTTTGTTGTTTTACCAGAAGCGTTGCCATACCGTTACTGTTTAAGGCGAATTTGTGGGTTTTCCGGATGGAAATTTCCTTTAGGATGAAAACGCAATGGTCATCTGAGACAATAATAATACGCTTTAGCACGATTTATGTGCTTACATATTGATTGAGAATACAGTAGAACAAACAGTTTTATTGAAAAATAGTGGAAAATTACTCATATCTTTATGGCAGCTTCACCCATAGACAAAAAAAACGAAAAATCCTTTTGTTCTAGCATGGCCCTACTATCGTGCCCCTACAGTGGATATTTCTCAAGGCATGTTGAGAAAAAGTTTACCCCCAAAGTCTGCACATCTATGTCAATGCTAAAAGGGCACAGAATGTGTATAGGCGGGGTTGTCGCAAGGTGACCCCTGGTACAACGGGCAAAAACACTCTCATAACTAGTGGCTAACCTGCAAAGCTACACGGTAATGTTCTCCCTAAAAAATGGTTTAACAATTCCCTCCTAAAGCGCAACGCTTGAATTATACAATAAATAAAAAAATTTAAAATGTGGACTTGTAGCCAATATATCAAGAAATTGCGGAGTCGGTTTATAAGGACCTCCTTTGAGAAAGCAATTGACAAACGTGTATGTTTCGTCAAAATGTTCTGAGCAAACATACGGACACTTAAGAAGGCTATGTGTCCTTGCTTTGCATACTTCGATCCATGTTTCTTTTACCAAAACAATTTTCGGGAGCTCGAAAACCCTATTAAAACCCTTATTTTCTAGGCTGATATTTCGTATTAAACATTTCGAAGGCATGGGGCTAGTTTTTCTTTTTCTTTTTTATTTAAAATAACTATGAAAGTAATTTAGTCGTATTCGTTAATATGAAATCCATCAAAATAAAGAAAATTCGTAAAATTTTTCAATCTGGTAGCTTGTTTTTGGTGAAATTGTCATTGTCCCCGCAAAAGTCAAGTGGCTAACGTAATACTGTTTTCACACAGAAACTTAATGATCTCATTTCACCTGCTAATGAAATCGTAAATTTTTTGCTTTCACACAGAAGTAACTGCTCGATTAGTATGAAGAATGAGACAGACAATCATGGCGGAACGATACAAGGTGGGAGCATGGTGACATACCTACAAACAAAAAACTTCCATGTACTTGTAAATTCGATGGACAAATGTCAAAATCGTACTGCGCCGGTAGTTGATGTATCAAATCAAATAAAAAATGTTATAATCAGCAGTTCGATGCGGCCACCTTGTATCGTTCCGCCATGAAGACAATGACATTTGCTTTGACAAATGACATTTTTAAGCACTGAACACACCAAAAACTAAGAAGCGGAAACGGAAGCGGAACGCTGCCAACAGAGTTGCATTGTGCTTTTGACTTCATTAGGCATTCGATTAGCTACTAATGAAATAATAATAGATTCGAATTTTGTAGGGAAGATTGAGCTCAATAAGCGTCTTAATGTAGAAAATTGCCTTTATTATTCAATAAGCCGTCTGTGTGAATAGGATCCGCTTGTTTTGGTACAGTTTTGCTTACATTGTTTGGTCATATGCCTCATATATTTCAACTCCGCGGTCAATTATCTATTTTAATTTTATTTATGAATCAAATTTGATTACAATTTTTTTCAGTGCTATAATGTTTTTGAAAAATTTTTAGTTGTGAAATTGTTAGTGTAAATTTTTTTATCATACACAAGTGCCTGAGCTTCATACGGGAGTGCTTTTTCTTGGAACTTTCATAAGAAATTCAAGCATTTTCATATGATTCGAAATTATATGTGAGGGCATATGGGAGTGCTATGAAAATTTTGTTTTATATTCAAAGTGTGAATTTGAATCTGTGCCCATGATTCAGGGCAAAACAAAAACAAAAGTGCTACAAGTGTATAGGGGTTGAGCAGCTCTGCATATAACCATTAACACCTATCAATTTAAAATCTTTCGACTTTAATTCTAAAATGTCGTTTAGGTTTAACGAAGACTATTGAACACAAACGTATGCAAATTTTGCCCTACATTTTGAAAATTGTATCCAGGGGCCCTATTCAGTAACTGTGAGTTTTAAAATGTACACTTTTTCGTCATATAATTTGTATGAAAGAAAAATGTACATTTCAAAACACATAGTTACTGAATAGGGCCCCTGGGTCCTTGTAAAATTAAAATTATGTAGATGTGCCGAGGATTATACTGTAACGAATTTACTGCAAATCCTCTTATTTGCAACCTTCTGCTAAGTTCGAAGCACTAAACTGTTGAATAAATAACTTCACTCTTCAATAATGCAAAATGGCCTTTATTAAAGTACTTCACAAAAACACTTATATTTCGCTTACTGATAACTTGCTTAACTCAAACTGATTGATAGCTTAAACGAAACTGACTTTTTGCGCCTCTACTGTCTCGCCTTTTATACTTTTTGATTTCTCGTTGCATACTTCTAGGCTTTTCCATTCCAGAACTTACTAGTTAGTTATCAGCTACAAAATCACCAGCCACAACTACGTTTATAACTTCTCATATGCGCATGAGTAATACTTGCACAAATTATTGTCCTCTCTTGTGAGCAACTCAGATAAGATATATGCATGTGTTCGTGCGTTGCTTCTCTGCTGAGTGTACGTACATATGTGTAGACATAATGATTGAATTATTGATGTGCATCAAGTCACTGTTTAGCTTCGGCTTAGAGATGATAGTATCGCTTAGTGCTGCTAATATTCGTTACACTGCCCTCCAACTAAGTCTGATCGTCCCGATCAGACAAATCTCTCGATCTAAACGCTGCCAGCCTTTCCAAATGAACCACTTTCATTTTGGTTCGTGCCAATGGTTTGTATGCGATAAACTACATCGTTGATCCGTTTTACAACTTTGTATGGGCCTTCCCAATTACACTGCAATTTCGGGGCCAAACCTTTTTTCCGTTGTGGGTTGTATAACAGCACCAAATCTCCTTCCTGAAACCCCTCCGATCATACCACGCTTTCATCTTGTCACTCATAATCTTTGCTCGTTGCCTTACAAGATCGTATATCTCTCTCAGCTCTTCTTCCAAGACACCAGTGGATTTCTTGACATTTCTCTCCGCACCGGCATTTATCCCAAACCTGCAATCAGCTGGCAGTCGAAGGTCATTGCCAAAAATTACTTTTGCAGGGGTTTGGCCCGTTGTTTCATGCACTGCTGATCGGTAAGCCATCAAGAATAATGGTATGCGGGTATCCCACTCCTTATGGTACTTGTCTACTACTTTCCTTAAATGCTCTTCCAATGTTCTCTTTAAACGTTCCACCATACCATCGGACTGAGGATGCAATGCAGTTGTCCGTGTTTTTCGAATGCCCAATGATTTACACATTTCCTGGGACACAGCTGATTCGAAATTCCTGCCTTGGTCAGAATGTAACTCTATTGGTACACCATACCTTGCAACCCAATTGTTTATAAACACTTCTGCTACTGTTTCCGCTTCTTGATTTGGGATTGGGTATACCTCTGGCCATTTGCTGAAATAATCCATAACCACCAGTACATATTTGTTTCCGCAGTTGCTAGTACGAAATGGTGCTGCGACATCCATAGCGATCCTTTCAAATGGCGCACCTGAGTTATATTGCTTCATCTGGCCATGACTTCGGGTGTTGGGCCCTTTCGCTCTGCTGCAAACCTCGCAGTTCGCAATCCACTCAGTGACCGACTGACGGCAACAAACCCAATAGAATCTCTGTTTAATCTTCTCGAGCGTCTTCGTAATTCCAAAATGACCTCCGCTTGGACCATTATGCAGCTCGCTGAGCGCGTCAGGAATAATCTTTCTGGGAACAACTATCAGTTTCTTCTTGCATTTACTCTCCCATACTCGATGCAAACAACCGGATATCAATTCTAAACTGTTCCACTGGGCCCAATATGACTTCGCAATGGGACTCTCTGCTGACATCTCCTCTCTTTTTTGTCTTTCGTTTCGTTCGAGCCCTTGCATAACATGTGACAGATCTGTATCTTCTAGCTGACACTTCCTTAGTTGTTCCTTTCCCATTCATCCGCATACATTATAGTCATTAGCCGGACATCTATAATGTCTTCTTTAGCCTCGGCCTTTGAACAGTGCTTGCATTCCAAACTACTAGGTCTTCGTGACATTACATCAGCATTTCCATGGGTACTAACTTTTCGATGCTTCCATTGAGCATCTCGAACGAAACGAAAGACCAAAGAGAAAGGAGATGTCAGCAGAGAGTCATATTGCGAAGTCATATTGGACCCAGTGGAACAGTTTAGAATTGATATCCGGTTGTTTGCATCGAGTATGGGAGAGTAATAGCTTTGTAGTCACTCGATCCACCGTGCCAATTGTCCTTCCGGATTACGGAACTGCAGAAGCCATTTCAACGCTACGTGATCTGTCCTGGCGCTGAATCGCTGGCTGTAGAGGTATTTGTGAAAATGTTTAATGCACTCTACCAATGCCAACAGCTCTCTCCGTGTAACGCAATAGTTCCTCTCTGGTTTTCCAATCGACCGGCTGTAATATGCAACTACCTTCTCCTGTCCATCGACCAGTTGTGATAAAACGCCTCCTATAGCATATCCACTCGCATCTGTATCTAGAATAAATGTTGCTCCAGGAATCGGATATGCTAACAATGGGGCAGTGCACAAACGCTCCTTCAATGTTTGGAAAGCCACTTCTTGCTCCTTCTTCCATTCAAAAGCTTTATTTTTTCTTGTAAGCTCATGGAGGCTATGGGCTACGCTGGAAAAATTTGGTACGAATCGGCGGTAATTCATGTAGGCTCTGTGGTCTTGGCCAATCCTTTACAGCCTCTATCTTTTCGTTCGCAGTGCAGATGCCCTCTGTCGTTACCTTGTGACCCAAATAATTTACTTCCTTTTTAAACAGCGCACACTTTTTAGGAATTAACTTCAGACCAGCGCCAGCTATTCTCTGGAAAACTTCCTCCAAGTTCTTAAGGTGTTCATCAAAGTTCTTGCCCAATACGATGATGTCGTCCAGGTACACCAAGCATGTTTTCCAATGTAGTCCTTTCAGTACCTGGTCCTTGAGTCTCTCAAAAGTAGCTGGTGCATTACAAACTCCAAAAGGCATCACTGTAAATTGCCAAAGACCATCACCGACACTGAAGGCTGTTTTCTCTTTATCTTCCTCCTTCACCTCAACTTGCCAGTAGCCGCTTTTCAATTCCAGCGTGGAAAACCATTTTGTACCAGATAGCGAGTCCAGAGTGTCGTCATTTCTTGGCAATGGGTAGCTATCCTTTTTCGTTACGTCATTCCGGTAGTCCACGCAAAACCACATTTTTCCATCTTTCTTCTTTACAAGTACTACCGGTGAGCTCCATGGACTAGCTGATGGTTCGATGACGCCGCTGTCGCTCATTTCTTGTATGATTTGACTCACAACTTCCCGCTTCGCCATTGGAACACTACGTGGAGCTTGACGGATCGGCCTCGCATCTCCAGTGTCAATTTGATGTTTCACAACGTTGGTGCGGCCTGGTTTGGAACCATCCTGGTAAAATATGTTAGCGTACTTTAGGAGCAGTTGTTTTGCCTTACTCTGATAGGCTTGCTGTTGTTGTTGTTGTTGTAGCAATGCTCGCCCCACCTAATAGCCGCGAACGACCACAAATTGTCATCAATATCCTCTAACGGGAGTCCAAGGAAACTTGCCGTTTCAACAGGGGTGGACCATAAGGAAAGGGGTGTTAGAGGCATTGGTTCCACATTACAATTAAAGAGATGGTTGGTGTCATGTGGACACATTGCAAGCGGGGCATACATTTTGTATGTCGGGGTTGATTCTGGATAGGTAAGAGTTTAACCTGTTACAGTATCCAGAACGAAGTTGAGCAAGAGTGACACGCGTTTCCCTGGGGAGTATGCGTTCCTCTTCTGCGAGTTCTGGATATTTTTCTTCAAGTACTGGATTCACCGGGCAATTCCCGACATAAAGGTCCGACGCCTGTCTATGGAGTTCACCAAGGACCTGCTTGTGTTTTTTCGCTTCATACGGCTGGGTTCTCAGGTGCCGTATTTCCTCAAAATGCTTACGGAGATGACTCCTTAGGCACCTAGGCGGTGCTGGTTCGTCAATCAGATGTCTGTTGGGATGCCCAGGTTTCTGGGTATTCAACAGAAACTGTTTGGTCAGCATCTCATTTCTCTCCCTGATGGGGAGTATTCTCGCCTCATTATGCAGATGGTGTTCTGGGGACATAAGAAGACAGCCCGTGGCGATTCTGAGAGCAGTATTTTGGCAGGCCTGTAGTTTCTTCCAGTGGGTGGTTTTTAGGCTTGGCGACCATATGGGTGACGCGTAGCACGTAATCGGCTGGCTAATTGCTTTGTATGTGGTCAAGAGAGTTTCTTTATCTTTTCCCCAGGTACTGCCAGCAAGGGATTTGAGGATTTTATTACGGCTCTGAATTCTTGGAACAATTGCGGTTGCGTGCGCACCAAAATGTAGATCCTGATCAAACGTCACACCCTAGATTTTGGGGTGTAGGACAGTCGGTAGCGTAGTGCCATCGACGTGGATGTTCAATATGGTCGACATTTGGGGCGTCCATGTTGTAAATAAGGTCGCGGAAGATTTAGTCGGTGACAATGCCAGGTTTCGCTAGGCGAAAAAACTGGAGAGATCAGGGAGATAGCCGTTTATTTTATTGCATAGCTCATCGATCTCTGGGCCTGGGCCTGTGGCCATTATTGTGCAGTCATCGGCGTAGGAAACGATTGTGACTCCTTCCAGTGGTGAAGGTAGCTTAGATATGTAGAAATTAAACAAAAGCGGGGATAGGACACCACCCTGTGGCGCGGAGGTAGTGCTATGGAGTTTTCTGAAGCCATGCTGATGAGGGGCTAGCTTCAAATGTGCTTGGAAATAAGGGAGCAAAATGGCTTCAAGCGTCTTTGCCACTGGCGATAGGAGAGATATCGGACGATATGACTCACCTACGTTAGCTGGTTTCCCAGGCTTTAGTAGCGGGACCACCTTGGCCATTTTCCATTTCTCGGGTATGACAAAGGTGGAAAGAGACAGGTTGAAGACATGCGCTAAATATTTGAAACCCTCTTTAGGTTTTTAAGCATCGGCATGGCTATGCCGTCTGGGCCCACTGCTTTGGATGGTTTAGCGCGACCAATGGCGTCCTCAACCTCTCTAGCGGTGATGGTAATTGGTGACGCGCTGAATTTGTGTTTATGTGCGTGTCTATTGGCTCTCCGTCTATCTTTGTCGACAGTAGGATGCATTATATATTGTCGGCAGAAAGCGCTCGCGCATTTTTTCGCATCCGACAGCACCTTATCACCAAAGGCGATGGAAACTTTGTCTTTGTGCTTAGTCGGATTCGATAGGGACTTTACGGTGGACCAAAGTTTACCTACACCGGTAGAGAGGTTACAACCTCTTAGGTGCTCTTCCCATTTCGCCCGCTTGTGTTCGTCCACAAGCAATCTGATGCGTTGGTTTATATCCCTTATTTGGGGGTCGCCTGGATCAAGCTGTCTTATAAGGTCGCGTTCCCTCGCTAAGCTCGCGGCCTCCGCCGGGAAGTGGGGCCGGATTTCGGGAATTCTCCCGGCGGGAATGAAATGTGCCGAGGCGGATTCAATGACCTTACGGAAGGCACGCTCCCCTTGGCGGGCATCAGTCGGGATAGGGAGGGCAGCAAAGCTGCTGTCTGTTGCAGATTTATATTCTTCCCACTTTCCTTTTTTGAAGTTTATGAAAGTGCGTTTTTCGGTGACGATGAAGTCGGCGGTACGCTCGAACGAAATAAGTATGGGCAGGTGGTCGGATGCCAATGTTACCATCGACTGCCAGTTGACGCAGTTTACGAGTTCTGCGCTCACGATTGAGATATCTGGCGAGCTATGACAGCTTCCTACCATACGTGTGGGGGCGTCTCCGTTTATTGTGCAGAACGTCGTTTCGTCTATTTGATCCGCCAACATCTCACCCCTACTGTCCGCCCGCAAGTTTGAATGTCATAGGTCGTGATGGGCATTGAAATCGCCTAAGATAATCCGATTGTTGCCAGTGAGTAAGGCCTCGATATTAGGGCGGTATCCACTGGGGCAACAGGTGACAGGAGGGATGTAGATGTTGATGATTTCTAGATTTGCATCGCCTGACCGGACAGATAGGCCTTGACGTTCTAAGACATTATCCCTGCGGTCGATGCCAGGATCAAATATATAATATTGCACAGCGTGGTGTATAATAAACGCGAGGCCGCCTCCATTTCCGCTCTCGCGGTCTTTCCTGTGGACATTATAACCAGAGCAGGTCTGCAATGCAGATCTTGCTGTGAGTTTAGTCTCTTGAATCGCAGCAATGCGGATGTTGCCGCTTCATGAAATCGACTATCTCCGTAATCTTCCCAGTTAGTCCATTACAGTTTAACTGCAGAATTCTGAAGTGCATGAGGGGTGACGCCGCCACTCTAGGGGTAAGTGACGGGTGACTACGCCTAGGTTGTGGAAGGCCAGGACGCAATTGCTGTTGTGGCCTTGGGACTGGGCGCCCTTGGGCAAGCATTGGGGTACCCGGATGATTTGGGTTTGCGACCTGGCAACATGGCGCGATGAAACCCGTCGAGGGGTTGCCGTCGCGGAGACCAGAACATCTAGGAAAGTGGCACCACCCAAGGCAGGAGCTCCATTGAGCGGATGTCGCAAACCTATATATTCTGTGCTGGCAGACGGTGCAAACGGAGGCAGGGACTAAGAGTCTGTTTCCTTGACCTGCACGATTGCTGCCAGAAAAGAGGGGGGAGAAGAAGACGGGGGCAGGGGCTGATGCTCAGCATTGCTACCAGCTCTACTACGAAGGTAGTAGTTATGAGTGGTAGTGGGGATACGCTTAGGCGTAGACTACGGGACGCCCTTGGGCGTGAGCAGCAAGGAGCCATTTATAAAAGTTACGTGGACGTCGGGTTTTAGGATCAAGCCCAGAACAACCTGTCCGATGCAACCATCCCTTGCACGAGACACACTGAACAGAGTATGACCGTCCTAAAAAGATTCTTTTCTGGCAAATGCAGCAAAACCATTTCTCAGGGCCGGGGTCAGGAGACGGACCCGGATTGGGTTCGATACCTTCCCGGAGTAAGAGAATATGTAGCAGTCCTGCTGCAAGGAGCTGCTGGGAGGATGACAATTTGTGGGAGGGACGAAACAAATTAAATGGGGTCACACTGAAATGACAGTCCTTGGTCGGGAAAAATCTCGAGTCGCTCCGGTACATAGAACCGACTGCCTTGGGAAGCGCTGATAGGCTTCCTCTAGCCCCTGCGTCCATGCCGTGATGTCATTTGAAAGATCAGTATTACTAAATGAAACGTGTTCCTGGAGCTGTTCACAGTTAATAACTAATTCAGCCTCTTGGCATCTTCCCAAAATAGCTCTTTTGGTTGTTGTTGTTGTTGTTGTTGTAGCGATTAGTTACTCCCCGAAGGCTTTGGGGAGTGTTATCGATGTGATGGTCCTTTGTCGGATACAGATCCGATACGCTCCGGTAACACAGCACCATTAAGGTGCTGGCCCGACCATCTCGGGAACGATTTATATGGCCACATTAAACCTTCAGGCCATCCCTCCCTCCCCACCCCCAAGTTCCATGAGGAGATTGGGGTCGCCAGAGCCTCGTCTGTTAGTGAAACGGGATTCGCCGCTCGAAGGTGAGGTTGACAATTGGGTTGAAGAAGCTATATATTGCGCTACACAACCCCTTGAATCCCTTTTGGTCAATTTGAGTGGTGACTTGAACTCATTGAGTACTCTTACCGGAATACGTCCATCTTGTTTTGTCATAGCCAGCGTTTTTCCTACAAGTATGTTCAGTGCTGATTTGTTTGCTGCTTCGACAACCCACAGTTTGTTTGTCCCACAATCTCCATCAACTTTTGCCCAGATGACTGCTTCGGATTTTGGTGGTATTTGCTAACTCTCCTCCACCAGCACTCGTTTACTGTTGTAGCCTCTCTCGTGGCCGAAATTAAGTGGCACATCCATGTTCTTATATCGCATCGTCTTGCTTTGCATATCGATCTTGATGCCTTGGTCGATTAAGGAGTCCACTCCAATTATGATTTCATCAACAATCTCTGCCACTATAAAATTGTGTAGTACCGTGACGTTCCCAATTGCTACTTCACATGCTACTTCTCCAATTACCTGGATGTCCTCTCCCGTGGCTGTACGTAATCTAGCTCCAAGCAATGGTCTTATCTTCTTGTTGACTAAATCCGCTCGAATGATGGAATGAGATGCACCCGTATCTACAGTCAGTAAACGTTCCCTTCCATCCACATGTCCTCCGACAGTAAGATTGTTTGACCTTCTTCCAATTTGTGAAATAGAGATTATGGGGCATTCAATTGAGGGAGCCAGCTGTCGCCCCTTGCTGCTTACTCGCTTTAGTTTAACGATTTGGATTGGTCTTGGAGATCTGATCATCTCCTTCAGCTCTGCGTTTACGACCACCCACATTGTTGGAACTGTTAGAGTTGGTGTTGCAATAACGTGCAATGTGCCCTGGCTTTTCACACTTGAAGCATTTGACTGCATCATTATACTTCTGCTGCGTACTTCAATGCTTCCAAAATTGTGTCTACCCACTCTAGTCTTTCTACTTCCACACGATGAGCCTTATATGCTGGTTTACTCAATAGGGAGGCAGTTTTCTCAGTCAATGCATGTGATACCGTTTCAGCAAATGTCAGCTTTGGGCTTGCGTATGTAGCTCGCTTCGTTTCCACGTCCCGTATGCCATTTATAAAACTCTGGATTTTTACCCTCTCGGTGTATTCACGGGTGCGTCCGCATTTGCGAGATGAGCCAATCTTTCAACATCCGAGGCAAACTCCTGCAAAGTCTCATTCGCTCTTTGGTGACGGTTTTGCAACTCAATTTGGAATATCTGTTTTCTATGCTCGCTTCCATAACGTCTCTCGACAGCGACCATCAATGCTTCATAGTTGTTCCGCTCTCCTTCGGGAATCGTCTGTAGGATTTCGGCTGCTGGCCCCTTCAATGCTACGAATAGAGCTGCTATAGTGTTAACTACTTTGTACTCTTTACTTTAATTTTTAAAATAATTTTTAATTGAGTTTTCGTGTTAACTTAAAACTTTTTGAATAGCTTCAAAAAAAGAAAATTCTTATTAGTATTAAAATATTTAAAACTCAAAAATAAACAAAAATAAATTTATTGCTGATTTTTGATAGCCTTGTAAGTACTTGTTTGATCGAAACATAGTCATATGTTCCTGAAGATGATTTCAGACTGAAATCGAAATATCGACGAAGTAAAACTAAAACACAACTTTAACCCTTTCGCCCCTACTGGGACAATACGTCCCAGCAAACTTCAAATATTTGTATAACTTTTAATTTTTATCCAATAACGCATTGAAATGTTCCCAATAAAACCTTGAAGCCTTCTTTGATGATCAGTAGCCGCATTCCGTCATTATTTACATCAAATTTTCGGTTACGCAATATTTTGCACAGACATGTCGCGAAATTTCATCAGTAACGCGTTGTATTTCAGTGTGAAACGTCTATCTGGTACCGTTTTTTTTTTCGTAATATACCGCTTGCTGTAAAATTTAGGTGTGAATAAATATTATTCCTTCGAAATTGGAAAGAAATTATAATGAAAAAAGTAAGTTTTTTATATTTATAACAGCATTGGGACATATAATCCCAATAATGCATTTGTGTGGGATAATAATATCCCAATATTTGTTTATACCTTTAGATGTGTAAAAACTTTTGGCATTTTTGGTATTATTGGGACTTGTTCATCCCACCTATAAATGTTAATAAATGTTATTGGGATTATATATCCCAGGATAACGGTAAGGATTCAGGTATGCCAAACATCTTACATTTTAGTCATATTACAGGATTAGCTATCGTAATGATGAAAACACCGCCTGATTTCGAAGAAAAACTCAGGGGTGAAAGGGTTAAATATTGTGTTTTATTTAAGTAAGGCCTATCAGCTCATTAAATTTTTTACAATAACAAAAATAAATTTTTAAAAATAAAATAAATATTTGACTTATTACCAAATATATTTCAACATATAAATCATTTAAAATCAGTTTTCAAAAGAGTTGAAGAATATAATTTAAATATTAAACCTTCAAAATGTACTCTCGGTGTAAATAAATTAAATTTCTAAAGTTACGAAATTTCAGGCGAAGGTATTAAACCATCTTTAGATAGAATTGAAATCATAACAAATTTTGAAAAACAAAATTTCTATAAATAAATTACAAAAATTTTTAGGTATGATAAATTACTATCACAGATATATTAAAATGTTAGCAACAGAACTTAGTCCTCTGCATGAAATGTTAACACATGCAATTAAAAACAAACTCAAACAATTAAATTGGACAAATGAAACCACAACAGCTTTCGAAAATGTTAAAAAACGTTTTGCTAAAAATACTTTACTTACACATTTCGACAAAAATGGTACTTTATCATTAGCAGTAGATGCATCAAATGTTGCTATTGGAGCAGTTCTTCAACAAACTATTCAACATTTGATCGTGAACTTTTGGCAATTTATAATTCAATTAAACATTTTAATTTAAACATTTTCTTGGAGGTAGAACTTTTACAATTTATACTGATCATAAACCTTTAATTCATGTTCTAAATTCTAAAGTAGATAGATCTCCTCGTCAACTACGTCATCTTGAATATATTGCTCAATTTATAAATGATATTCAATATATACGTGGAAAAGACAACATAGTTGCCGTCAACTCAAGATATAAATTTAGAAACTTTATCTAAAGAACAACAAACTGATACATTTAAAAAAAACCATTTCTGATCAAAATTCTAAAAATAATTTAAAAGAAATTCATATTCCAGTTATTAATTTAAATATATGGTGTGATGTTTCTCTACAACCTTTTCGACCTTATGTTCCACATTCTATTTGACAAAATTCACTCATTATCTCATCCAAGTATAAGAACAACTAGAAAATTAATTCAAAATAAATATTATTGGCCTAACATACGTAAAGAAATAAACGGTTGGACTTCATCTTGTATCGATTGTCAAAAATCCAAAATTTCAAGACATACTGAATCTCCTATTCAAAAAATTCAAATACCATCTGGTCGTTTTGAACATACTCATATGGATATTGTTGGACCTCATCCAGTTTCAAATGACAATTGTTATATTTTAACAATTATTGACGATTTTCACGTTACTATAGCAAAACAAATACTATAGTAAAAACTTTTATTCAAAATTATATACCACGATTTGGTATACCATTGAATATTAAGGTAGATCAAGGTTCACAATTCACCTCAAAATTTTTTACGGAATTAACTAAACTTTTAGGTTCTCATAAAATTCATACATCTCCTTACCATCCCCAAGCAAATGGCATGATAGAGAGATTTCATCGAACTTTAAAAGCAGCAATTATAACATCAAACGACTCGGTTCATTGGTCTGACATTTTACCATTAATTCTACTTGGTTTACGAACTTTTATTAAAGAAGATTTAAAATGTTCATCTGCTGAACTTGTTTATGGCCAAACACTTAGAATACCTGGTGAATTAATTATTTCAAATAGTAATAAAGAAAATGATTTTTCTAATGACGCTCTTCATAAAATAAGAGAATATTTTTCGCTTGTTCGTTCTAAAGTTTTTCATCATAACAAAGAAAACTTTTATGTTCCTAAAAAATTAGAAAATTGTGAGTATGTTTTTGTTAAAGTTCTTCGTAAATCTAATTTAGAATCACTTTATGAAGGATCTTTTAAAGTTATTTCTAAAAAACATAAAACATTTACAATTCAATACAAAAATACTATTAAAAATTTTTCGATTGATTTACTTAAACCAGCAAATATACTTATTAACACTAATTTAAATACAAATACAAATACATTAAACAACAAAAAACAAAAAAGGTTACATTTAATATTAATTAATAATTTGTTTGTTTTAAATTTTCTTAGAGGGGGAGTAAATATAGTGTTAACTGCTTTGTACTCTTTATTTTAATTTTTAAAATAATTTTTAATTGAGTTTTCAAAAAAAGAAAATTCTTATTAGTATTAAAATATCTAAAACTCAAAAATAAACAAGAATAAATTTTTAAAAATAAAATAAATATTTGACTTATTACCAAAGCTGCAACTTTATCTTCAAATTCCAGTTGTTCACTGCTGCGGTCTTCTCAAACTGTAGCTTAAACACCTGGAAAGGAACAGACCCGTCAAAGGATGGTGTTTTTGCCTTTGGATTACTCGCTGAAACAGCTGGGCGATTTAGTTGTAACTGCTCCATACGACCCTTCAAATCATCGACTTCTGCCAGAAATTGAGCGATTTGTGCATCCTGAGCTTCCAGCCCTTGCTTCCTGCGCTTCTAACTGCGAAGAAATTTGTGCCACCTGCAATGATAAGCGCTCCTCTCTTTCTTCTATCTGGGATGTCATACGTGTCTCTTGCGATTCCAGTTGGGATGCTATACTTGTCTTCTGTTCTGCTAGTTGAGATGACATTTGTGACGACATTTCTGAAATACGCGTTTCTTGTGCTTCAATCTTCGATGTTATTTCTGACGATATTTCTGCAAAACGTGTTTTCTGTTCTTCCATCTTGGATGTTATACAGTTCTCCTGCGATTCCATATATGTCTTCTGTTCTGCCAGTTGAGATGACACTGTCGATGTTTGAGCAGATATTGCAGCTAAAATCATGTTCAAGTCAGTGCTCGTAACTGTCTGCGATGTTTCGTTTTTCTCTTCAATTTGTGTTGTTGTCTCGTCAACATCAAGATGAAAGACATACTCTTCCACGCTTCCCAAGGCCGTCGGTTCTATGTACCGGAGCGACTCGGGATTTTTCCCACCAAGGACTGCCATTTCAGTGTAACCCCATTGAATTTGTTGCGTCCCTCCCACAAATTGTCATCCTCCCAGCAGCTCCTTGTAGCGGGACTGCTCCATATTCTCTTGCTCCGGGAAGGTATCGAACCCAATACGGGTCCGTCTCCTGACCCCGGTCCTGAGAACTGGTTTTGCTGCATCTGCCGGAAAAGAATCTTTTTAGGACGGTCATACTCTTGTCAGTGTGTCTCGTGTAAGGGATGGTTGCATCGGACAGGTTGTTCTGGGCTAGACCCCGTCTGGTAACTTCTATAAATCTTTTGTGGCTCCTTGCTGTTTACGTCCTAGGACGTCCCATAGTCTGCGCCCTAGCGCCCCCCCCCCCCCCCCCGCTACCTTCCAGCAGCCCCGCTGCTCAGCAAGCCACAACAAGTACCCGCTGTTGCTCGCGCCCCACGGCGCCACCAAAACACACGGCTGCTCCCACTCATACCTACAATCTCCGTAGTAGAGTCGGGAGCAATGCCGAGCATCAGCCCCTGCCCCCGTCTTCCCCCCTCTTTTCCGGCAGCAATTGTGTAGGTCAGGGAAACAGACTCTTAGTCCCTACCTCCCTTTGCACCGTTTGCCAGCACAGAATATGTACGTTTGCGACATCTGCCCAATGCAGCTCCTGCCATGGACGGTGCCACTTTCCTAGATGTTCTGGTCTCCGCGACGGCAACCCCCCGACGGGTTTCATTGCGCCATTTGCCAGGCCGCATACCCAAATACACCGGGTACCCCAATGCCTACCCAAGGACGTCTAGTCCCAGGGCCTCAACAGCAAGCGCGTTCTGGCCTTCCACAACCCAGGTGTAGTCACCCGTCACTTACTCCCAGAGTGACGACGTCTCCCCCTATGCACTTCAGAATTCTGCAGTTAAACTGTAATGGATTAACTGGGAAGATAACGGAGATAGTCGACTTCATGAAGCGGCACAACATCCGCATTGCTGCGATTCAAGAGACTAAATTGACAGCAAGATCTGCATTGCAGACCTGTTCTGGGTATAATATCTACAGAAAAGATCGCGAGAGCGGAAATGGAGGCGGTCTCGCGTTTATCATACACCACAATGTGCAATATCATATATTTGATCCCGACATCGACCGCAGGGACAGTGTCTTAGAACGTCAAGGATTATCTGTCCGGTCGGGCGATGCAAATCTAGAAATCATCAACATCTACATCCCTCCTGTCACATGTTGCCCCAGTGGATACCGCCCTGATATCAGCGGCGTACTCACTGGAAACAATCGCATTATCTTAGGCGATTTCAATGCCCATCACGATCTCTGGCATTCAAACTTGCGGATGTACAGTAGGGGTGAGATGTTAGCGGATCAAATGGAAGAAACTACGTTCTGCACTATAAACGGAGACGCCCCCACACGTATGGTAGGAAGCTGTCACAGTTCGCCGGATATTTCAATCGTGAGCGCAGAACTCGTAAACTGCGTCAACTGGTAGCCGATGCTAACATTGGCATCCGACCACCTGCCTATACTTATTTCGCTCGAGCGTCCCGCCGACTTCATCGTCGCAGAAAAACGCACTTTCATTAACTTTAAATAATGAAAGTGGGACGAATACAAATCCTTTACAGACAACCGCTTTGCTGCCCTCCCTATCCCAACTGATGCCCGCCAAGGGGAGCGTGCTTTCCGCAAGGTCATTGAATCCGCCTCGGCTCGTTTCATTCCCGCCAGTAGAATTCCCGACATTCGACCCCACTTCCCGGCAGAGGCCGTAAGTTTACCGAGAGAACGTGACCTTATAAGACAGCTCGATGCCGGTGTAGGTAAACTTTGGTCCACTGTCGACCCCACTTCCCGGCAGAGGCCGTAAGTTTACCGAGAGAACGTGACCTTATAAGACAGCTCGATGCCGTCTAGGCACAATGACAAAGTTTCCATCGCCTTTGGCGACAAAGTGCTGTCGGATGCGAAAAAATGCGCGAGCGCTTTCTGCCGACAATATATAATGCATTCTACGGTCGACGGAGATAGACGGAGGGCCAACAGACACGCACATAAACACAAATTCAGCGCGTCACCAATTACCATCACCGCTAAAGAGGTTGAGGACGCCATTGGTCACGCTAAACCATCCAAAGCAGTAGGCACAGACGGCATAGCCATGCCGAGGTTTAAAAGCCTAGGGAAAGAGGGTTTCAAATATTTAGCACATGTCTTCAACCTGTCTCTTTCCACCTTTGTCATACCCGAAAAATGGAAAATGACCAAGGTGGTCCCGCTACTAAAGCCTGGGAAACCAGCTAACATAGGAGAGTCATATCGCCCGATATCTCTCCTATCGCCAGTAGCCAAGACGCTTGAAGCCATTTTGCTCCCCCACTTCAAAGCAAATTTGCAGCTAGCCTGTCATCAGCATGGCTTTAGAAAACTCCATAGCACCACCACCGCACTAAATGCCATTAGCATCCAGATAAATTGTGGTTTAAATCAGAAGCCCCACCATAGAACATACTCGTAGCGCTAGACTTATCAAAAGATTTTGATACGGTCAACCATGGCACGTTACTGCAAGACTTGGAAGGGTCTACCCTTCCCCCATGTCTTAAAAGGTGGACCGCAAATTATCTGGGTGGTCGGCAGGCATCGGTGCAATTCAGAAACGAAATATCAAAGCCAAGAAGAATTAAACAAGGGGTGCCTCAGGGTGGTGTCCTATCCCCACTTTTGTTTAATTTTTACATATCAAAACTACCTTCGCCACCAGAAGGAGTTACTATCGTTTCTTACGCCGATGACTGCACAATAATGGCCACAGGCCCGGGCCCAAATATCGATGAGCTTTGCAACAGAATAAACGGCTACCTCCCTGATCTCTCCAGTTTTTTCGCCTCGCGAAACCTGGCATTATCACCGACTAAATCATCCGCGACCCTATTTACAACTTGGACGTCCCAAATGTCGACCATTCTGAACATCCACGTCGATGGCACTACGCTACCGACTGTCCTACACCCCAAAATCTTGGGTGTGACGTTTGATCAGGATCTACATTTTGGTGAGCAAGCAGCCGCAATTGTTCCGAAAATCCAGAGCCGTAATAAAATCCCCAAATCCCTTGCTGGCAGTACTTGGGGAAAAGACAAAGAAACGCTCATTACCACATACAAAGCAATTGGCCAGCCGTTTGCGTGCTACGCGTCCCCTATATGATCGCCAAGCCTAAAAACTACCCACTGGAAGAAGCTACAGGCCTGCCAAAATACTGCTCTCAGAACCGCAACGGGCTGTCTTCTTATGTCCCCAGAACACCATCTACATAATGAGGCGAGAATACTCCCCATCAGGGAGAGAAATGAGATGCTAACCAAACAGTTCCTGTTGAATACCCAGAAACCTGGGCATCCCAACAGACATCTGATTGATGAGCCAACACCGCCGAGGGACTTAAGGAGTCATCTCCGTAGGCATTTTGAGGAAATGCGGCACCTGAGAACTCAGCGGTATGAAGCCAAAAAACACAAGCAGGTCCTTGCAGGTCCACAAGCAGGCGTCGGACCTTTATGCCGGGAATTGCCCGGTGAATCGAGTACTCGGGGAACAGTACCCAAAACTTGCGGAAGAGGAACGCATACTCCCCAGGGAAACGAGTCACTCTGGCTCAACTTCGTTCTGGATACTGTAACAGGTTAAACTCTTACATATCCATAATCAACCGCGACATACAAAATGTATGCCCCGCTTGCAATATGTCCCCACATGACACCAACCATCTCTTTAATTGTAATGTGGAACCAACGCTTCTAACACCCCTTTCATTATGGTCCACCCCTGTCGAAACAGCAAGTTTCCTTGGACTCCCGTTAGAGGATATTGATGACAATTTGTGATCGATCGCAGCTATTAGGTGGGGCTACAACAACAACAACAACATACTCTTCCACGTTAATTCCTTCTGCTTCCATTGCCTCTCGTAGTCGTGCCTGAAGTTCGAGTTTAATGCCGGTTGTATTCAATCCACGGCTCTCCAACTCCTTCTTCATTTGCTGGATCTTCAATTCACTGAACTTTGCCATGTCCTTGTTGTCCTCTGGAATTTATTCAACAATTCCTCTTCTGCTGGCTGGGTACCTACTATTAAAAGAACTGTTTTCTGAAGTTAAAAATTTCGAAATTACAAAAAAAAATGTGAAAAGTGAGGAAAAATTTCAATATGCTGGACGTGATCAAGGATTGAGCTTTGGAACACATTCTTAAAAAATTGTTCGTCTCAATTTAGATAAAAGAATAGAAAAATGCAAAGAATGTTCAACACAAAAAATTACTGCAGTAAACGAGGGTACTTTCCTTTTCATTGATACGCACGTTTTTTAACCGTAAATTAGTCTAAATACCAAAACCAGATTCTCCTATCAGAAATTCCTGAAAGAATCGAGGTTCAAATATCGAATATATATTAGGAGGTACTGTTTATACAGCTTATTACAGAAGTGTGACGGGAATGTGGGTTAAAAAAAAAGCGACACAGATATGTTGCCAAAGCCAATTCGGAGTAAGGCAATCCAGAAATTTTATTATATGTGAAAATTTAAAGATTTAGAAAAATGTTTAAAACCCACAAACATGTCATCACAGCTGGAATCGCAGGAGACTCGTATAACAACCAAGATGGAAACACAACTGAAAGAACAAGAGACAGGCATAACAGTACAACTCGAAGCACAAGAGGAGGGAGTCAAGGGGTTGCCAGCACAATATATAGCTTCTCCAACCCAATTGTCAACCTCACCTACTCGCGGCGAATCCTGCTTCATTAACAGACGAGGCTCTGGTGGGGAGGGAGGGATAGCCTGAAGGTTTAATGTGGTCATGTAAATCGTTCCCGAGATGGTCGGGCTAGTACCTTAATTGTGCTTTGTTACCGGAGCGTACCTGATCTATATCCGGCAAAGGACCATCAACATCCATAACACTCCCCGGGGGAGTATCTTTATCGTTAATACAACAACAACAACAACAAGCACAAGAGGAGCGTATATCATCAAAACTGGAAGCGCATATATGCTATATATACGATCGATATCATCCATTTTTTTCACACAACAATATGTGCGACATACGAAAGCATATGGTGAAGTTTGAAGCTTCAATCTGATAAATTGAAGAATATATGTATGACAAAAATCCTCTTTTCTGAAAAATCGGTTGTATGGGAGATATATGATATAGTTGTCCGATCCGCCCGAATTCGACAAATGTCTAACCGGACACCTAAATACACCTGCTCACCAAATTTTATCAAGATATCTCAAAAAAATTGCATACAAAAAGACAGACAGACATGGCTAAATCAACTCAGATCGTCATCCTGATCAATTCGGTATACTAATTGCTGGGTCTATCTCTTCTACTTTAAATAAATAAATAAAAAAATAAATGTAAGGCGCGATAACCTCCGAAGAGATCTAAGGCCGAGCTTCACTTCTTCTACTTTAAGGACTTGCAATTTTGAGATTCGTGACCAACTTAATATACCATTTTATTTTCATGAAAGGTATAAAAACTTAGAAAAGTTTCACGATAATCAAATCCAGTTGATTATTCATATACATATGTAAGTAAATACATTAGAGTGGTCCTTATTTTCCAATGTGTTCCGATTTCGATCTAAACCCCCAGAAATATTGAAATAACCTTAACGTTTGTACGTGCAAATTTTAGGCCAATCAAAAATGATTTGGGGGTTGCGCAAGGAGCTTGAAATCGTAAAAAGAGCTAATTTTCATATTTCTTTGAACCACCCTAATTCATTTATGGTGGGCGGAATTGTATGTCACTTGTTATCAATAACCTCTAGGGATTTTGCTTTCAAAGGTATTTAATATTACGAAAAATGGTCGAATAATAAAAAAGGAATAATGCAACAATAAAGGTGAGGTCAACAACATAACCTGACTTTTTCGGCAGCTCTATTTGCCAGTATTTACGTGCATTACAAAAGTAATAAATTGTGATTGCTTCATATTTCGTGAAGAATTTTCAAAGAAATAAGTTTTTACTATATTCTGATAGAGAATAAAAAGATCCGTTAATTTTTTAACTAAAAAATTCTGGTGGTGGCTTATATAGTTATTAGATTTCTAAACGTATAGTAAAATCTACTCCGATCGTATTAGAATCCAAAGTCAGTTATGTATGGTAGACAATCCTCTAAAATATGCATGCCGAACTTGTCAGAATAAGGAAAAATGTCAACTGTAAAAGAGAACACCTGAATATTCATTTAGATATAATATAGAAGAGGTGCTAAGATTTAAATTGCGAGAAAAATTCTTTACTTTTTGTTATGTAGCTCATTCCATTTAACTTTGACGACGTGCAAGTTTCAAAACGCTATCGACTTCTGTTTAATTTAAAGAATTTGTTTCGGTTTCCAAACAGATGTTGAAAAACTGTTTTCATTTAAATACATATTTGAGTATGTAGCTCTGTTAGTAATGGACCTAGGATTGCAGTCATTTTAAGAAAGCAAGGTATTAGACATAAAAACTTATTTGAAAAAGAGTAAACGTTTCTAGGATCAAGGAAACATATTCATATAAACTCGGGTAATTCTATATGACTGCTTACTCCAAACTGGAAAAAGAAGCGGTAAAGATGGGTTTGATGGTGAATGAGGACAAAACGAAGTACCTGCTGTCATCGAGCAAAGAGTCAGCGTATATGCGCCTTGGCAACCACGCTACTGTTGGCAGCCATAACTTCGAAATAGTAAAAGACTTCGTTTATTTGGGAACCAGCATCAACACTAACAACAACATCAGCACTGAAATCCAGCGAAGAATCAATCTTGCCAATAAATGCTACTTTGGACTAAGTAGGCAATTGAAAAGTAAAGTCCTCTCTCGGCGAACGAAAATCATACTCTACAAGTCAATTATCGTACCCGTCCTGCTATATGGGGCAGAAGCATGGACCATGACATCAGCAGATGAAGCGGCTTTGGGAGTGTTCGAGAGGAAAGTTCTTCGAAAGATTTATGGACCTCTACGCGTTTGCGATGGCGAGTACCGAGGAGGATTTAATGATGAGCTGTACGAGCTATACGCAGACATCAACATAGTCCAGCGAATTAAAACGCAGCGGCTGCGCTGGCTAGGCCATGTTATGCGAATGAAAGATGATGCTCCGGCCAAGAAAATGTTTCTATCGGAACCCGCCTATGGAAGCAGAGGTAGAGGGCGGCCCCCACTCCGTTGGAAGAAACAGGTGGAAAACGATTTAAACTCCCTTGGTGTGACCAATTGGCGCCGGTTGGCGGAGCGAAGGAGCGACTGGCGCGCCTTGTTGGACGGCCATAACCGTTTAGACGGTTAAGCGCCAATTAAGTAAGTAAGTAATCTATATGACAGCATGACACTCTTAATATTTCATTCATTTTTATTGAGCATTTTACTTATATCTATTTATGTACAAGTTTCGCAATATTACAAACTGTGCAACACGAAGTTAAAACATAAAATCTTACAACTTATAAATAAGTACATCTAGATATAAGAAAAGGTAAGACATTTTATATGTTATACTTAACATAGTGTCAAATGTCATCTCTATTGAATATACAGTGGGGTGGACTGTTAAATATTAAAGTTAAAAATTAATTATATGTTGAAAATAGGTAAAAATAAATATATTTATGTAACTAACGCATTTAATAGAGCTTTTGTAAAGATAAAGGTAATAATAAGGAAAGCAATGAATATAAGACAAAATTAGTTAATTAAAAACTGTTTATGAATTGGTCTGCAGCAAAACTTCGATTTCGGTATGCGAAAGGCCCAAAAGAAAGGACTTCACGTTTTTCATGAATTGTTGTAAATTTCGTAAGGCACGAATTTCGGCAGGTAGTGCATTAAAAAGTTTTCTAGATACTATCGTATAAAACTTGCTAGAGTGTGTGGCTCGCGAGGAAGGTACAACTACAGCAGGATGTGAGTTTGTCCTTAGATTATAGGTTTCCGATCTCATACTATGTAGGTATCCACACCTTATGAAAAAATTTTTTAAAACTTTAAAATAATAAAGATCTCTTATTGGAAGGATCCCTAGACTTCTAAAAAGCTCCCTTGAGGGATGCAATCGATTAACGTTAGATGATTTTCTAATAACAAATTTTTGCAAAACAAATATAGGTTGAATTTTGCTCAGGGTAGCGCCTCCTCAGCAGCTGATTCCATACATTAATTTAGAATTAAATAAAGCATAAGCACCTCCAAAAATATCAAGAGGGGTATCAAAGGACGCGTTTTGTATCCATATATTTGCAAAATAAATTGAGAATTTCCATGTGGTTGTTGTAATTTTGATGATGCTGTGTACCCACTAAAAAAGTTGTGAACACAAGTGTTTTTCGCGATATAATTTTGGTCTCGAAACAATAAATGATATATCTTCGGCGCGAAAACATAGGCTGTTTGCGGATGACGTATTGCTCGAAGTAAGTGATGGATATCATGTTAGCTAGGAGCAAAATGCAGGAAGACTTAAACTCCCTATACAGGTGGCTTTGTAACAATAAGCTTAAACTTAATGTTAATAAAACCCATTTTATGGTCATATCAGAGCAATAAACAAAGAATCTTATAATAACTATCGAGCTAAAAAATAATGAACTCAAACATTAACGAAGTTAAAACTTTCAAGTACTTAGGGGTTCAGATTGATAACAAATTAAAATTTAATGATCATATTGATTATATAGTTGCCAAAATAGGCAAGAAAATTGGTTTTTGGAAGACGTCATGCAAATTTATCAGCAGAAAATACAAACTGAAAGTGTATAAATCCATCATAGAGCCGCATTTCATATATTGCCCCACAATATTCTTTATTGCCAATGAAACTCAGGTAGATAAGCTACAAGTTATGCAAAATAAAGCTATGAGATTTATATTAAACATGAGGTATGCTACTCACATTAATAACATGATAGAAGCCCTAAACTGGTTGAGTATAAAACAGCTAATATTCTACCACAGTATGAAATTTGTATTTAATATCAATCACGGTAAATTACCAACATACCTCGGGATTCAAGGGGTTGTGTAGCGCAATATATAGCTTCTCCAACCCAATTGTCAACCTCACCTTCGAGCGGCGAATCCCGTTTCACTAACAGACGAGGCTCTGGCGACCCTAAGCTCCTCATGGAACTTTGGGGGTGGGGAGGTAGGGATGGCCTGAAGGTTTAATGTGGCCATATAAATCGTTCCCGTGATGGTCGGGCTAGCACCTTAATGGTGCTGTGTTACCGGAGCGTACTGGATCTGTATCCGGCAAAGGACCATCACATCGATAACACTCCCTAAAGCCTTCGGGGAGATACCTTATCGCTACAACAACAACAACAACAACCAACATACCTCAGCGAAAAGCTTATATATGTAAATGATGCACATTCCTACGTAATCAGAGAAAACAATAATTTTACATTACCTCTTTTCAAAACAGAAGTGGACAAGCAAAATATATGTTATAAGAGCCTGAAATATTTATATGAACTTCCTTATCACATAAAAACTAGTAACAACTTCAATATTTTTGTTCAACAATCAAAATCTAAAAATGTTTTAATTGCAATTCTTTGGGCCATTTAGCAGTTGATTGCAGCAAACCTAAACGTGAAAAAGGAACTTGCCATGCATGCGCACAGAAAGGGCACTATGTTGCTGAATGTCCGACAAGAAGTATTAATCACGTTGATGAACAAGGCGATGGTAATGACGATGATTATGTAAGAAATATAAAATATAGTTTCATTAAAGATATTTACATATTTCAATCAACTCTAGGTACTTTAATTGACACAGGCAGCTCAATAACTTTTATTCGCCAACAGTTCGTGCCCGACATACTTTTAGTTAGAAACATTAAACCTAAAAATACATTTTTCGGAATCAACAAATGCCAACTTAAAATAATTGGCCACTTAAATGCATTTCATATAATAATTGTGAAAGAGATTTATGTTTGTTTGTTGTGTCAGATGAGACTGTAACTTACCCTGTAATTTTAGGTAGGGATTACTTAAATTTGGCTAAATGGAAATTTAAAAATGAAGTATATGCTTGTGGTTCTTATGAAAATATGTGTTGTACTTTATTGACAATAGATGTAAATAAGGTGGATTCACATATGGAAAATAATGAAATAAGTTGGGAAACAAAACAAAAATTTGATAAAATATTTAAAAGTCTTTATTTATACTGCGAACGCCCCGATGAACCAGAAACTGATTGCAAAATAAAGCTTTTATTAAATAATGAAAAGCCTTTCCATTACCTTCCGCGGAGATTAGCATATCATGGGAGAGAAACAGTTGAGGAGATTTCAGACGAGTTATTAGAAAAGAATGTAATCAGGACAAGTAGATCCGAATACTCTTCTCCAATAGTGTTAGTACGGAAAAAGGCAGGAGATATACGACTTTGTATAGATTATCGAACATTAAATAAAAATACTTTGAAGGATAATTATCCAATACCACTAATTGATGACCTTTTAGACAGATTAGTTGATAAAACTATATTTGGACTTAAAAAGTGCTTTCTATCATGTGCGAATGGATGAAGATTCTATTAAGTATACATCTTTTGTAACTCCTTTAGGGCAATATGAGTTTTGCGAAATGCCATTTGGGCTTAAGAATGCTTCATCTACATTTCAGCGTTTCGTTAATTATGTTTTTGATGATTTAGTGCGTGCAGGTAAAGTTGCCATTTATTTAGATGACATAATGGTTGCAACTAAAAGCGAAGATGATCATTTGGAAATTTTGAAAGATGTTTTTTATAGACTAGTTAAAAATAAGTTGGAATTAAGAATTGACAAGTGTCATTTTATGAAGTCTGAAATTAGGTATTTAGGATATTAGATCACGAAATATGGTATTTGACCTGATAATAGCAATGTAAATGCTGTTGTGAATTTCACAATTCCAAGAAATATTAAGGATGTTCATAGATTTTAGGACTTTGCTCATACTTTAGGATGTTTATTAAAGGATTTTCTGTGGAAGAAGTTGTATCGTATAATTAGGAAAGATGTTAAATTTAAATTTGATAAAGTTGAAATGGATTGTTTTGAAAAACTAAAAGCTAAGTTGATACGGCACCAAGGCTAGCGATATACAACCCGAAGGATGAGACCGAATTACATTGCGATGCTAGCTCCCTTGGTTTCGGAGCTTTTTTATTACAAAAGAAGGAAGATGGAAAGTTCCATCCAATATTTTATTTTTCAAAGCGGACGACTGAAACAGAGTCTAAGTATCATAGCTTCGAATTAGAAACATTAGCCATAATATATGCCTTGAGAAGGTTTAGGATATATTTGCAGGGATTAAAATTTCGAATACTGACGGATTGTAATTCTTTAACGTTAACATTAAACAAGCGGGAGATCAATCCGAGGTGGGCATTGGAATTGGAAAATTTGGTTTCAGTTTAGAATATCGTGATGGTTGCTAAATGCAACATGTGGATGCGTTTAGTAGGGTTTCAAATATGTTAGTTTTAGAAGAGAATACGTTTGAGCAAAATCTATCTGTGATGGCACCCTGTGCATTCACATTTTAAATTGTAATCAATCATATGCGCAACATTGTTACCTTTCAGTGAGAATATAAATACCACCACAACAAAAGAAGAGCGCAAAGTCTAAGCCAACAGCCAACACAGAGACAACACAATTTGGAAACACATCAACAGCCAAGGAAAGAAATTGTCATACATACATACACTTAAATTGTTATTGTTTTGTGAACCGTTTTTCTTATACATTTCAATAAACTAAAATTGCATTAACGTCATCTTTCCAAATTAACTGTTCTCCAAATTATTGTGATTGGCTGTTGGATATCGTGCGAGTTACGGAATTTTGTAAAACGGAAAATTGTTTGGCTAAAGTCGCGTACAGTTGCCTCGAGATAGAAAAATTCTGTAATTTTGCTAAAATAGATATCGTGCCGTGAAAAGAAAATTGTGTGATTGTTTAAAGATTGTCGTACGTGCCCGTAAAAAATATAATTGTTGTCCACCGCAATTAATACTTATAAAATAATTCGTCTTATTGTCGTCCGAAATTTTGTGTAATAAAGATTTAATCGCACCGTCTAACACAATATATGAGCAACATGCCGGGAGGCAACGGGTATAATTTGCGGAGCCAGGACAGTACTCAACATGATCCAGAGGAGAATACGGAGGGAGCCGTAGGAGCATCACAAATTCATCTTGCCTCAATTGTAGAGAGTCTGAATGCACTTACCAATGCAGTATCAGAGCTGAGGGTGGCGACTGAAGAAAGCCAGCGGGATATTGAGCGTTTGCAAAGCAATATAGAACGGGAGGCGCAACAAGTACCACAACCACATCTTGTAGAAGCAACGAGGCAAAGTTCACCAGTGTCACTACCAGAGCGACCGACGCAAGATACAGTCTTGGCAAGCAATGAATCGGTGACAAAATTATATGACCTGTCAAGTTTTTCGGTCAATCCTGACGAATGGCCACTGTTCTTAGCGAATTTCAAGGACACAACGCAGGCATTTCGCTACAGCAATCGTCAGAATTTAATGCGCTTGCATAAATGCCTAGTTGGTCGTGCCAAGGAAACTGTTGCATCCATGTTAATATATCCTAATGATGTGCCAAATGCCATAGCAGAGTTAGAATTTCATTTTGGGCGCCCAGATATTTTAGTAAGAAGCCAAATAAGTAAAGTACAGCAGTTTCCCAGTATCAGCGAGAATAAGGTAGATCAAATTATAGCATTCTCCACTAAAACAAGAAACATCGTCGGATTTTTAACATCGGCCAAGTGTGAGCATCATCTTTCAAATACCACACTATTGGAGCAGCTGGTCATGAAATTGCCACCCAGTAAACAATATGAGTGGACACGCCATGCCATCAATATAAGGCCATATGCAACGGTGAAGGAGTTTTCATTATGGTTAAGCGAACTTGCCAGGGTGGTGTGCCTCATTCCGCCGTCAAACACGACCACTAGAAGTCATCAGCCAGTGCCTCAACAACAATCGTCGCGTCGAATAATGCACGTTGGAAGAGAAAAACATGTAGAACGCAGACAGGATATTAAGTGCTACGTATGTGAGGTTGCTCACGTAATCTCCAGCTGTGAATCTTTCAAAAACATGAGCGTGCACGATCGTTGGGAAAAAGTAAAGGGTAAGCAGCTTTGCTTCTCGTGTCTACGTAAGGGTCATAGCACAGTCAAATGTCGTTCAAAAAGAATGTGTGACGTTGATGGTTGCCGCCGATACCATCATCATAGCCTGCACGAAAATTCGAGTTTGCCTCAAAATACAGCTGCAACATGCCATACAGGTGAGTCCCAGCCAGTGCTAAACTGTAGAGATGTCGACCGGGAAAGTGGTCAATTTTTTAAATACGTTCCGGTTACGCTAATGGGGCCGAACGGTAGTGTAGACGTTTTCGCCATGGTGGATGAGGGATCAGCCGTATCCTTGATAGAAGATAACTTAGCTAAACGTTTGGGTCTAAAAGGTCGTAGACAGCCACTAACGCTTCAATGGTATGGCGAAAACTGCACAACCGAGGAGTCATCGAAGGTAAACCTGGAAATAAGAGGCAAAAATTCCGCATCAACATATAATATTCGAAACGTGTGCACCCTGTGAAGCCTTGATTTGCCAGCACAATCATTTTCGAAAGCCGATTTTGCCCACTTAGAGTTCCTGCCATTAGAAAATTATAGTCGTGTCAAGCCGTCGTTGTTGTTGGGTCTTGATAACACCTCGCTAAGTGTTCCGTCCACAACTGTTCAAGCCAGCGAAAATAGCCCTGTAGCCATTAAGACGAAATTAGGTTGGATAGCCTACGGTCCAACCAGTTCACCGCCACAAACACCAGTTGTATTGCATATCCGTGAGCGAAAAGGTCTAACATCACTAAACGCATTGGTAACCGAATACTTTGCCGCCGACAACTTCGGAATAGGTGAGTCAATAAATCAAATTGAATCTGACGAAGATCAGATAGCGCGCCAGATGCTACACAACAACACCCGACGTTTGGGCAAGCGTTTTGAGAGCGGACTACTATGGCGAAATTTATCACCAGCACTTCCGGACAGTTACGACATAGCGTACAAGCGCTTGTTGGGCATAGAGCGCAAGATGAAAGCCGATTCCCGTTTTGCCGCCAAATACAAGGAGGAGATCGACAAATATTTGCGCATGGGCTATGCCCGAAAGCTGTCTGATGAAGAAGTACGTATGAACTTTAAATTTAATTTTTACTTACCGCATTTTGCAGTTCATAACCCACACAAGCCAGAGAAAATGAGAGTTGTGTTCGATGCAGCTGCCCTAGTAAATGGCGTATCGTTGAACTGTGCCTTCTTAAAGGGCTCGAACATGCCAAACCATTACTGAACATGTTATTCAAATTTCGTGAAGGGGCAGTTGCAGTCGCAGCCGACATTCGTGATATGTTCTCGCAAGTACTCATTAACAAGCGAGATCAACAGGCGCAACGATTTTTATGGCGTGATGGAAACGCTAATCAGCCAGTCGAGCACTTTGTTATGCAGTCTATGGTTTTCGGAGCCATATGCTCACCATGTATAGCGGAATTTGTCAAAAATAAAAATGCCGAAGATTTCCGTCAGCAGTATCCAGAAGCCGCTACAGCCATCGTCGAAAGCCATTATGTTGAAGATTTCGTTGCCAGTTTCATGAACGAACAAGACGCTGAGCGGATTTGCAATGACATCGTTTACATCCATTCCGAAGGAGGTTTTCAATTACGCGGATTTGTATCAAACGTCAAACATCTGCAAGATAGCCTGAATGCAGAGCCACACATGCCACAGTCTATAAGTCTAGAAAACGGAGTCAGCTATGAAAAGGTATTGGGAATGCGCTGGAACACCATGACAGATTCATTTGAGTTTATGCTTAATTTTTACCGAGTTTCAAAAGCCGTTTTAGAGGGAGATCGTGCTCCAACCAAGCGTGAACTCCTCAGTATAGTAATGTCGGTGTTTGACCCATTTGGCATTATCGCCGATTTTTTGTCTTTTGCCAAAATGCTAGTACAAGAAGTGTGGAGACATTTTATCGGGTGGGACGAAGCGATTCCGAGTAGCCTGCATCACAAATGGTTTATGTGGTGGAGCGAACTAAAACACGTTAATATTGTTAAAGTTAAACGATGGTATTCACCGCAGCTTCAACATACTACTTCCATACAGTTGGACATAGTGGTGTATGCCAGTCAACCAGCATTCGCAGCGGCTGCGTACTTTCGAATCACTAGTAGTGATGGTTGTGATGTCACATTTATCGCGGGCAAAACCAAAGGCGGCCCGCAGAAGTTATTATCCGTACCGAGATTGGAATTTCAAGCCGCAGTGTTAGGCGTCCGAGTTGCGAATTTGGTCCGCCAAGGTCACAACGTCCAAGTAAATCAAACATATTTTTGGTCGGATTCGCAAACCGTACTACACTGGGTCAACTCGAAAGAACGAAAATTTAAGCCATACGTTGGTCATCGCATAGCAGAGATTTTAGCATCAACTAAACCTTCACAATGGCGTTGGATACAGACCGATAACAATACCACAGACGTCGCCACCCGTCCAAAGTGGCCACCAAAGATTGAGGAACGTGGGCCATGGTTGCATGGACCTGAGTTTCTGCTACATTCAGTTGAGGATTGGCCAGCCACATCTTGCACACATATGCCCGAGCTACTCGAGGAGGAGATTTTGCCAAGCCTACATATACAAGCCAAGGTAACTAGTTGTTTACTAAAATTTAATCGTTTTTCTTCATATTTAAAGATGAAACGGGTAATGGCATGGGTCCTGCGAGCTGCCGACATATTTTTGAAACCACGTAGCACCTATCAGACATGTGATGGAGGCGGTCTGCAGTCAGAGCTAAGCGCCGCCGAACTTAATAAAGCAAAGATATACATAGTCAAAGCCGTTCAGCGCGAAGTTTACGCAGAAGAAGTATCAGCCCTATTGAAAGACGAGCAACTCCATAGACAAAGCAGTATTCGTTCGTTAACGCCGTATCTAGAAAACGATCAGATCATGCGAATCCATGGTCGCCTAGACGCAGCTACGGTTTTGCCAATAGAGGCCAGAAGACCAATTTTAATGCCATCCAAACACATCGTCTCCGAACTCATAATGCGTCAGTATCATGAGCGGCTACACCATCAGAATTTCGCATTGACATTGTACGAAGCCCGCCAAAAGTTTTGGTTTACTCATGCCAAGTCGCTGTTGAAGTCCGTGCAACGTACATGCTTAACGTGCCACATAGACAGAGCTAAACCAGCAGCGCCTCTGATGGGTCAGTTGCCTGAGGATCGGGTCACTCCTTATGTCAAGCCGTTCTCTTACACAGGAGTTGATCTTTTCGGCCCATTCAATGTTACCGTTGGTCGCCGGCGAGAAAAACGATGGGCAGTTATATTTACGTGCCTAACTACGCGCGCAGCACGTCCCTTATTTTAGCGGCGATAGGTTGGCGGAATAAGTTGAAAATTTTACATAATTAGTAGCTAATTAAATGTAAATTAAGTGCGAAAAAAAAAATTTATAGCTTTACAAAATTTTTTTTTATGACATTCTGCGCTAAAATAACACTGAAGTTAGCGAAACCAATCGGCGAAAAGTTGGCGGAAGAAGTTGAAAATTTTACATAATGAGTACCTAATTTATTGCAAATTAGCAGCGAGAAAAAAAATTTATAGCTTTATAAAATTTTTTTTTATGACATTCTGCGCTAAAATAAGACTGAAGTTAGCGAAACCAATCGGCGAAAAGTTGGCGGAAGAAGTTGAAAATTTTACATAATGAGTACCTAATTTATTGCAAATTAACAGCGAGAAAAAAATTTATAGCTTTACAAAATTTTTTTTTATGACATTCTGCGCTAAAATAAGACTGAAGTTAGCGAAACCAATCGGCGAAAAGTTGGCGGAAGAAGTTGAAAATTTTACATAATGAGTACCTAATTTATTGCAAATTAGCAGCGAGAAAAAAAATTTATAGCTTTATAAAATTTTTTTTTATGACATTCTGCGCTAAAATAAGACTGAAGTTAGCGAAACCAATCGGCGAAAAGTTGGCGGAAGAAGTTGAAAATTTTACATAATGAGTACCTAATTTATTGCAAATTAACAGCGAGAAAAAAAATTTATAGCTTTACAAAATTTTTTTTTATGACATTTTGCGCTAAAATAAGACTGAAGTTAGCGAAACCAATCGGCGAAAAGTTGGCGGAAGAAGTTGAAAATTTTACATAATGAGTACCTAATTTATTGCAAATTAACAGCGAGAAAAAATATTTATAGCTTTACAAAAAATTTTTTTATGACATTCTGCGCTAAAATAAGACTGAAGTTAGCGAAACCAATCGGCGAAGGGTTGGCGGAATAAGTTGAAAACTTTACATAATGAGTACCTAATTTATTGCAAATTAACTGCGAGAAAAAAAATGTATAGCTTTACAAAATTTTTTTTTATGACATTCTGCGCTAAAATAAGACTGAAGTTAGCGAAACCAATCGGCGAAAAGTTGGCGGAACAAGTTGAAAATTTTACATAATGAGTACCTAATTTATTGCAAATTAACAGCGAGAAAAAAAATTTATAGATTTACAAAATTTTTTTTTATGACATTCTGCGCTAAAATAAGACTGAAGTTAGCGAAACCAATCGGCGAAAAGTTGGCGGAAGAAGTTGAAAATTTTACATAATGAGTACCTAATTTATTGCAAATTAGCAGCGAGAAAAAAAATTTATAGCTTTACAAATTTTTTTTTTATGACATTCTGCGCTAAAATAAGACTGAAGTTAGCGAAACCAATCCGCGAAAGGTTGGCGGAAGAAGTTGAAAATTTTACATAATGAGTACCTAATTTATTGCAAATTAACTGCGAGAAAAAAAATGTATAGCTTTACAATTTTTTTTTAATGATATTTTGTGATCGATCTGCAGAGACGGCGGACATATCCTACTGGAAGGCGACGTAATCTGATGAGGGCACAACAGACCAATGGTCGCAGTGCAATCCTCTATAAATTTTCGATCTATCTGTGGTAGGGAAACTTTTAACGTCCATAATGGAATTGTACCTTAAAGCAAAATCAATTTCTCGATGATAACAAATTGCACTGTGCAACAAGGTTATACGTAATTGATGAAACCAAAAGCAAAGAAAGTCTTATCCCTCGAATAACAAAACTCAATCACGGATTTTTTCCTATTTCCTATTTTGGTTAGAGGAACTCATTTTTGATGTTCACTTTTACCTAAAACTTTTTTGACGTTCACTTTTACCTCAAAATTTACGTATGGTCTAAGAAAAAAATCGTAAAATTATTTTTATGACAAAACTTCGTTCTTATAATATAAGAAACCATATTATTTATATTCTTAAATTCTATGAATACGGTTTTGGAAGAGGTTTTCTTAAAATATACGCACTTTTCCTTAGTATACATGCACTTTTTTGGTTTAGTGTAACAATATAAGAGCAATATACTGTAACGATTTTTACTTGCAAATCCTCTTATTTGCCCTTTTGCTAGGATCGTATCGCTAAACTGTTGAATACATAACTCCAATATTGAATAACGGAAAAATGGCCTTTATTAAAATACTTCACAATAACACTCAAACTGTGCAACGAATAGCTTAATAACCAAACTGATATCTTAAAGGAAACTGACTTTCAAAATAATAGTGCTATTGCTCGCTAGATATCGTCTTACTCGTAACTGCTTGACAATTCAAATCAAACTGAATTACTTCTTACTCGCCTGCATCGCTTTTATAGTTTACGCTGCATACTTCTAGGCTCTTCGATTTCCAGAAGTTACTAGTTGTTTCGGCTACAAAATCGCCAGCCACAACTACGTGCACAAATTATTGCTCTCTCTTGTGACAACTCAGATAAGGTATATGCATGTGTTTGTAGTTTACAGTCTCCCGCACACACATAAGCGTATAAGTAAATTCATCGGTGTGTGACATCTCATCTCTCGCTGCCTTGTATGTAAATGTTGCTCGTCGGAATGTGTACATATGTGTAGACGCAATTATTGATTCGTTTATGTAGATACATAATGATTGAATTATTGATGTGCATTCACGTCACTGCTTAGATCGGCTTAGAGCTGGCAGCACTCCTTAGTTTTGCTAATATTCGTAACACTGCCCTCCACCTAAGTCTGATCGTCCCGATCAGACAAATCTCTCGATCTAAACGCTGCTAATCTCTCCAAATGAACCACTTTCATTTTGGTTCGTGGTTTGGTAGTGGTTTGTATGCGGTACACTACATCGTTGATCCGTTTTACAACTTTGTATGGGCCTTCCCAGTTACACTGCAATTTCGGGGACAAACCTTTTTTTCGTTGTGGGTTGTATAGCAGCACCAAATCTCCTTCCTGAAACCCTTCCGAATTAATTGCTTTATCGTACCTCGCTTTCATCTTGTCACTCATAATCTTTGCTCGTTGCCTTACCAGATCGTGTATCTCTCTCAGCTCTTCTTCTAAGACATCAGTGGATTTCTTGACATTCCTCTCCGCATCGGCATCTATCCCGTACTTCAAATCAGCTGGCAGTCGAAGGTCATTGCCAAAAATTACCTTTGCGGGAGTTTGGCCCGTTGTGTCATGTACTGCCGATCGGTAGGCCATCAAGAATAATGATATGTGTGTATCCCAGTCCTTATGGTACTTGTCGACTACTTTCCTTAAATGCTCCTCCAATGTTCTATTGAAACGTTCCACCATACCATCGGACTGAGGATGCAATGCAGTTGTCCGTGTTTTTCGAATGCCCAACTTCTTGCACAGTTCTTGGAACACAGCTGATTCAAAATTCCTGCCTTGGTCAGAATGTAACTCCATTGGTACACCATACCTTGCAACCCATTCGTTTTTAACCACTTCTGCTACTGTTTCTGCTTCTTGGTTTGGGATTGGGTATACCTCTGGCCATTTACTGAAATAATCCATAACCACCAGTACGTATTTGTTTCCGCGGTTGCTAGTAGGAAATGGACCTGCGACATCCATGGCGATCCTTTCAAATGGTGCACCTGAAATATACTGCTTCATCTGGCCACGACTTCGGGTTTTGGGCCCTTTCGCTCTGTTGCATACCTCGCAATTGGCAATCCACTCGGTGACCGACTGACGGCAACCAACCCAATAGAATCTCTGCTTAATTTTCTCGAGTGTCTTCGTGATTCCAAGATGGCCTCCACTTGGACCATTGTGCAACTCGCTGAGCACGTCAGGAATCCTCTTTCTGGGAACAACTATAAGTTTCTTCTTGCACTGACCATCCTCACTCTCCCATACTCGATGCAAGCAACCGGATATCAATTCCAAACTGTTCCACTGTGCCCAATATGACTTCGCAATGGGACTCTCTGCTGACATATCCTCTCTGCTTGGTCTTTCGTTTCGTTCGAGCCCTTGCATAACATGTGACAGATCTGTATCTTCTAGCTGACACTTTCTTAGTTGTTCCTTGTCCCATTCATCCGTACACGTTATAGTCATTAGCCGGACATCTATAATGTCTTCTTTAGCCTCGGCCTTTGAACAGTGCTTGCATTCCAAACTACATGGCCTTCGTGACATTGCATCGGCATTTCCATGGGTACTACCTTTTCGATGCTCAATGGAAAAGTCATAGCTTTGAAGTCGCTCGATCCACCGTGCCAATTGTCCTTCCGGATTACGGAACTGCAGAAGCCATTTCAATGCTGCGTGATCTGTCCTGACATGGAATCGCTGGCCGTAGAGGTATTTGTGAAAATGTTTAATGCACTCTACCAATGCCAACAGCTCTCTCCGCGTAACACAGTAGTTCCTCTCTGGTTTTCCAATCGAACGGCTGTAATATGCAACTACCTTCTCCTGTCCATCGACCAGTTGTGATAAAACGCCTCCTATAGCGTATCCACTTGCATCTGTATCTAGAATAAATGTTGCTCCTGGAATCGGATATGCTAACATTGGGGCAGTGCACAAACGCTCCTTCAATGTTTGGAAAGCCACTTCTTGCTCCTTCTTCCATTCAAAAGCTTTGTTTTTTCTTGTAAGCTCATGGAGGCTATGGGCTACGCTGGAAAAATTTGGTACAAATCGGCGGTAATATGTGCACAGCCCAAGAAAACTCCTCAATTCATGTAGATTCTGTGGTCTTGGCCAATCCTGTACAGCCTCTATTTTTTCCTTCGCAGTGCAGATGCCCTCTGTCGTTACCTTGTGACCCAAATAATTGACTTCCTTTTTAAACAGCGCACACTTTTTGGGACTTAACTTCAGACCAGCGCCAGCTATTCTCTGGAAAACTTCCTCCAAGTTCTTAAGATGTTCATCAAAGTTCTTGCCCAATACGATGATGTCGTCCAGGTACACCAAGCATGTTTTCCAATGTAGTCCTTTCAGTACCTGGTCCATGAGTCTCTCAAAAGTAGCTGGTGCATTACAAAGTCCAAAAGGCATCACTGTAAATTGCCAAAGACCATCACCGACACTGAAGGCTGTTTTCTCTTTATCTTCCTCCTTCACCTCCACTTGCCAGTAGCCACTTTTCAAGTCCAGCGTGGAAAACCATTTCGTACCAGATAGCGAGTCCAGAGTGTCGTCAATTCTTGGCAATGGGTAGCTATCCTTTTTCGTTACGTCATTCAACTTCCGGTAGTCCACGCAAAACCTCATTTTTCCATCCTTCTTTTTTACAAGTACTACCGGTGAGCTCCATGGACTAGCTGATGGTTCGATGACGCCGCTGTCGTTCATTTCTTGAATGATTTGACTCACAACTTCCCGCTTCGCCAGTGGAACACTACGTGGAGCTTGACGGATCGGTCTCGCATCTCCAGTGTCAATTTGATGTTTCACAACGTTGGTGCGGCCTGGTTTAGAATCATCCTGGTCAAATATGTTCGCGTGCTTTAGGAGCAGTTGTTTTGCCTTACTCTGATAGGCTTCCTCTAGCCCATGCGTCCACGCCGTGATATCATTTGAAAGATCAATATTACTAGATGAAACGTATTCCTGGAGCTGTTCACAGTTAATAACTACTTCGGCCTCTTGGCATCTTCCCAAAATAGCTCCTTTGGTCAAATTGAATGGTGACTTGAACTCATTGAGTACTCTTACCGGAATACGTCCATCTTGTTTTGTCATAGCCAGGGTTTTTCCTACAAGTATGTTCAGTGCTGATTTATTTGCTGCTTCGACAACCCACAATTTGTTTGTCCCACAATCTCCATCTACCTTTGCCCAGATGACTGCTTCTGATTTTGGTGGTATTTGCTGACTCTCTTCCACCAGCACTCGTTTACTGCTGTAGCCTCTCTCGTAGCCGAAATTAAGTGGCACATCCATGTTTTTATATCGCATCGTCTTGCTTTGCATGTCGATCTTGATGCCCTGGTCGATTAAGAAGTCCACTCCAATTATGATTTCATCAACAATTTCTGCCACTATAAAATTGTGTACTACCATGACGTTCCCAATTGCGACTTCACATTCTACTTCTCCAATTACCTGGGTGTCCTCTCCCGTGGCTGTACGTAATCTTGCTCCAAGCAATGGTCTTATCTTTTTGTTGACTAACTCCGCTCGAATGATGGAATGAGATGCACCCGTATCTACAGTCAATAACCGTTCCTTTCCGTCCACATGTCCTCCAACAGTAAGGTTGCTCGATCTTCTTCCAATTTGCGAGATAGAGATTATGGGGCATTCAATTGCGGGAGCCAGCTGTCGCCCCTTGCGGCTGACTCGATTTAGTTTAACGATTGAGTGGTCTTGGATATTTGCTCATCACCTTCTGCTCTGCGTTTACGACCACCCACATTGTTGGAGCTATTGGGACCGCTGCTGCAATGTCGTGCAATATGACCTGGGTTGCCGCACTTGAAACATGTATGCTGGTTTACTCAATAGTGAGGCCGTTTCCTGAGTCAATGCATGTGATACCGTTTCAGAAAATGTCAGCTTTGGGTTTGCGTATGTAGCTCGCTTCGTTTCCACGTCCCGTATGCCATTTATGAAACTCTGGATTTTTACCCTTTCAGTGTATTCCACGGGTGCGTCCGCATTTGCAAGATGAGCCAATCTTTCAATGTCAGAAGCAAACTCCTGCAAGGTCTCGTTAGCTTTTTGGTAGCGGTTTTGCAATTCTATTTGAAATATCTGTTTCCTGTGTTCGCTTCCGTATCGCCGTTCTACAGCAGCCATCAATGCGTCATAACTGTTCCGTTCGTACTCTGGAATAGTCTGTAAGATTTCGGCAGCTGGTCCTTTCAATGCTACGAAGAGTGCAGCAACTTTATCTTCCACATTCCAGTTGTTCACTGCTGCGGTCTTCTCAAACTGTAGCTTAAAGACCTGGAAAGGAACAGAACCGTCAAAGGATGGTGTTTTTACCTTTGAATTACTCGCTGAAACTGCTGGACGATTTAATTGTAACTGCTCCATACGACCCTTCAAATCATCGACTTCTGCCTGAAATTGAGCGATTTTTGCATCCTGCGCTTCCAGCTTTGATGTTACCCTTGCTTCCTGTGCTTCTAATTGTGAAGACATTTGTGCCACCTGCAATGATAAGCGCTCCTCTTGTTCTTCCATCTTTGATGTTATGCGTGTCTCCTGCGATTCCAGTTGGGATGCCATATATGTCTTCTGTTCTTCCAATTGCGTTTCCATCTTGGATGTAATCTGTGTCGACATTTCTGACATTCGCGTTTCTTGTGCTTCAATCTTCGATGTTATTCGTGTCTCTTGGGATTCCATCTGTGATGACATATACGTTTTCTGTTCTTCTAGTTGAGATGACATATACGTTTTCTGTTCTTCTAGTTGAGATGCCAGTTGAGATGTTATATCTGTCTTTTGCGATTCCAGTTGAGAAGCCACTGTCGATGTTTGAGCAGATATTGCAGCCAAAATCATGTTCAAATCTGTGCTGGTAACCGTCTGCGATGTTTCGTTTTTCTCTTCAATTTTTGTTGTCTCCTCCCCATCAAGGTGAAAGACATACTCTTCCACATCAATTCCTTCTGCTTCCATTGCCTCTCGTAGCCGTGCCTGAAGTTCAAGTTTAACGCCGCTTGTATTCAATCCACGGGTCTCCAACTCCTTCTTTAGTTGCTGGATCTTCAATTCACTGAACTTTGCCATGCCCAAGTTGTATTCCCAATCTTCGGAATTTATTCAACAATTCCTCTTCTGACACCAATTGTAACGATTTTTACTTGCAAATCCTCTTATTTGCCCTTTTGCTAGGATCGTATCGCTAAACTGTTGAATAAATAACTCCAATATTGAATAACGGAAAAATGGCCTTTATTAAAATACTTCACAATAACACTCAAACTGTGCAACGAATAGCTTAATAACCAAACTGATATCTTAAAGGAAACTGACTTTCAAAATAATAGTGCTATTGCTCGCTAGATATCGTCTTACTCGTAACTGCTTGACAATTCAAATCAAACTGAATTACTTCTTACTCGCCTGCATCGCTTTTATAGTTTACGCTGCATACTTCTAGGCTCTTCGATTTCCAGAAGTTACTAGTTGTTTCGGCTACAAAATCGCCAGCCACAACTACGTGCACAAATTATTGCTCTCTCTTGTGACAACTCAGATAAGGTATATGCATGTGTTTGTAGTTTACAGTCTCCCGCACACACATAAGCGTATAAGTAAATTCATCGGTGTGTGACATCTCATCTCTCGCTGCCTTGTATGTAAATGTTGCTCGTCGGAATGTGTACATATGTGTAGACGCAATTATTGATTCGTTTATGTAGATACATAATGATTGAATTATTGATGTGCATTCACGTCACTGCTTAGATCGGCTTAGAGCTGGCAGCACTCCTTAGTTTTGCTAATATTCGTAACAATACGATAACATACAAATTCTTTAATAAGATCGAGCGTTACTGAAGTTTCTTTATGAATAGGGTTAACAAATTTATGAATATACAATAAAAATATAAGTGAAAACAATCCATGTTGGTTTTCTTTTCTTGTGGTTTTATCAATTACGGTGAGATGAACCCCCATTTTGACACACTGTGCTATAACTATTAAACCATAAAAGCCCAATTACATAGAACTTTGAAAACTTTGACATAAGTTGCGCTCCCATTGTTATACACAAAAAGTTTGTGGAATGTAAACCCGAGAAAAATTGTAAGCCATTTGCAAAAATGAAGCGTGCATCCGTCAATATTTTAACGAAAGTTTTATGTACACCGACCTTAAAAGTTAAAAAATGACTTACTGGAATCGCGGAGTAAACGGTTAGAAAAATTTGGTAAATAATAGGCATTGGCTTTTGTACCAGACTCGGACGTAAAAAGAGCGACTTGATCATTAATTTTTTTTGCCCATGTAAACCACCAATTAGAACGGCTCCGATTTTCTGAAATGCCGTGTTCATCGTCAGAGATTACTCCTTCCTTCACTCCATAATCTTTTTCCGTAGCATCGTTTTCCTTCAAAATATTGCCTGCGCCCGTAGATTTGTGGATCAAAAAATTCAACTGTTTTTCGCATTCTGTGCTTTCCTCAGTACCTGATATTTGACCTTCGGTTTCACATTGCGTAACTGTCAGCAATGCCTTAAATATATTTTCTGCATCATCTACATTTCGACACATTATGAGTTGTCCGACGGCCGCGAGTAAAAGTGTATGGATTGGTTTGGAACATTTTTTTAATTCGCTCGAGTAGTTCTTTATAAAATGCGCTACATCGATTCGCACATAACATTTTGGAAGTTTGCTTTTATAACCGTCAGCATAATCTTCGATAGTGAAATATTCCGTATACTCTCTTATGGCTGCTGTCAGCAATGCCCTTGAGCCGTCGGTAACAACTTCTTTCGGGTGAGGAGCGCCAATCATGCACATGTTCATCAACCACGTTCGGATACTGACAGTAGAGTGTGCCTCTAACAAAAACTGGGAAATTGAAAATTGACCAGCATCGCAATTGATGACACTTATGTACAAGAAGATGTCGTGGCTCAATGTCCCATCCGGTCTTCTTAATTTGGGTACGCGAACTCCACTCGCATCGATACATAGTGTCACCTTTTCTGTTTTTGTCAATCTTTTGTAAATGTTGAGTTGATGCGATGTCATATAAAAGACATCGAAGGGATTGTGGCCAATTTTATGGATGGTATTTGGTTTTAGAGATTTGAGGATGTCCAAAGCACGAATAGGGTCGGGATCCAATTATTCGCGAGTAGTTTTATCATGCTTCGCCTTATGTAGGACGTTTGCTTTGAATAAGAATGGAGCTTCAGGCCGTCCTGGTTCCATAAGACGTTTTGCCTCTTGAGCTCGAAACGCTTCTGCACTTGTGTGTTTCAACATTTCTGCGACTTCCATTCTTTTCGCACCTCTCAAATTGCGTTTTCCGCATTGTTTCACTCCAACACTTGCTGAGCAATTAATATTGACGAAGTTTTCGTTATTCGTCAAAATACCTTTCAACGTGGACCCACATTTGCAATGACCTGTGAAATAACGTCATTCTAAAAAAGCTGTCTTTTCCTTAGAAGGATTACATAATTTATGATGTAAGTGTCCGAACGTCACCATTACAAAATAAAACTGGATTTTCTTGGATAAATTCTAAGATACATTTTCTTCTTAGTTTTTGATAACTCTACTGACTTCTAAAGATATAGCGGACTAGCAGCAATTCCGAAGGGACTGCCGTCGAAATTACCGACCAAATTCCGAGATTTCTCTCACAATCTATTACATTTTCCACCGACAGCAGTACCGTGGGAATTGCTGCTAGACCCCACAATAATTTGAGTACTACCGTACTCTTTGCGAGACATACCTCACATTGTAGTTCCGCCAAAAACTGGAGTAAGGGGGCAAAAATCCCTTTTCCATAGGTGAAGACATATATTGGCCCATAACTTTCTTTTTAATTGCTCTATGAAAAATATTTGGATGCCATTGAAATGAAGACAAAGTTCAAAGAATATACAGAGAAACCCCTCCTAAGGGACACCTCTATTGGACGGACACCTCCCTTGGCCGGACAGTTTTTCATGCACCAAGTTTTAAGTACATTTTTTAGAACAAATTGTCCTCCCTTAGGCGGACATTGTCTTGTCCGGACGGGGACAGTTATTTGCTTTAAAATTGGAAAAAAACTCTACTGAGCGGACACGAACCTCTATCAACGGACGCTGCTATCAGTTTTCATAACAAATCAATCATAAACCTCTCTTGAGCGGACTGGAACCCCCCTAAGCGAAAAAAATTTATATACATACATAAATATTATGGTACATATGTATTTACCAAATAAAAAATGGGGATTCCCAGAATAAAACCAAGTGGGCGTTAGATAAACAATCAAATTTAAAAGTCGTCACAGTGGAGATGTAATTACATAATAAAATGTTCGTTAGATAAATTTTCAGGATAAACGATTACTAGTGACAGTGAGTTAATTGTGTTCAGTCATATTGTAAATATTAGATGTGTTATAAGATGGCGAGGTCAATCCTGAGCTTAAAAAAAATTAAAAATTGAAATAATTAACGCTAGTGAGGAAAATAATTTGTCTGTTCGTACATTACCCGAAAGGTAAGTTTGAAATTAAAATCGTACAAACCCTATTTTGATTTATGATCTGTTTGTTATTGATTAAAGCTGCCCGATTTTTTGATCAGGTTCAAAATTGGAAAATTGGAACGCAGCCTGTTGATGATAAAAAAATTCGAATAAAATGGCTGTCTGGCAGCAATGTTGAATTCAAAAGGTATTTTATGAAATGTGTTCTGGCTGGTTTACTAGGGCAAGAAACCAAAACATTCCCATATCTGGGCCAATTATACAAGGCTACAAAAATGGCGAACCCGTCATAATATAAAGTTTAGATACCTTTGTGGTGAAATTGCTGCTGTTAATATGCAAGACGTACAGCAATTTTTAGAAAAACTACCGTATTTGGTGATTGGGTATAGCGCCACAAAAATATGTTCAATGCTGACGAGACAGGTCTTTTTTTCAGAACTTTGCCAAACAAAACATTGGCTCTAAAAAAACGAAGTGTGCCGTGGAGGAAAACTAGGGCCGGCGAAAAAGAAAAACCTCTTGTTATTTGGAAGGCTGCTCGTCCGAGAGCAATTGCATCATTACATACGAAAAATCTTCCAGTAAATTGGCAGTCCAATAAAAAGGCTTGGATGACGCGTGATGTTATGACACAGTGGCTGAAAGATTTCGACCAGAGAATGGAGTTGCAAAACGGAAAATTTCTATTGCTTTTAGATAACGCGGCATCCCACCCACGAGATATAAGTTGAACAATGTAAAAATACTATTTCTGCCTAGCAACACTACTTCAGTTTGCCAGCCTCTTGATCAAGGAATAATCCAAAATTTAAAAATTCACTACCGCAACTTGTAAGTGAAAAACATATTGGTGAGCAAAGAAACTGGTTCCACTAAAAAAAAATAAGAACGCTTAGAGGCAATACACTTTATAAAGGAAGACCGGGCAAAAGTTCAAGCAGAAACCATAAAAAATTACTTTCAAAAGGCAGTGTTCGACAAAAATTGTAATCCGGCACTTGAATTCGAGCCCGAAGATGATATACCGCTAGCTTCAATTTTTGATTTATCGAAAGCTTTTGGGGATTATACTTCTTCGAATCCGGATGACTTTGTGGATATAGATAACAATGCATGGACTGAAAGTTCAGACCTCGAGTTAGATGTTGTTATTGACAACATAGAAACAATTGATGACAATAGCACTGATGCTGAGATACAGATGAAGTTAATGAAACTTCCACAAGCGAAACCGCCTTGAATGCTGTTTAAATTTAAAAATATTTTGCAGCGAAGACCTTTTTGCGTTCGAAATGTTGCAAAAATTAGAAAGTCATTTGAAAAATAGTTTTATTAAAAAAAAAAAACCTTAAGCAAACGACAATTCACCAATTTTTTAAATAATGAGTCTGATATTTATGGATTTATATTACTTATTATCTGAAGTATAATTTATGGCGGCCACCGTGGTGTGATGGTAGCGTGCTCCGCCTACCACATCGGATGCCCTGGGTTCAAACCCCGGGCAAAGTAACATCAAAAATTTTAGAAATAAGGTTTTTCAATTAGAAGAAAATTTTTCTAAGCGGGGTCGCCCCTCGGCAGTGTTTGGCAAGCGCTCAGGGTGTATTTCTGCCATGAAAAGCTCTCAGTGAAAACTTATCTGCCTTGCAGATGCCGTTCGAAGTCGGCATAAAATCAGGCATGCATAACCAACGAACCGATATCATTTCGTTACGATAATTAACGTTAATAAATGAAACAAAGTCATTTCGTTTCGTTTATTAACGTTAAGAACGTCAAATTAACGAAATGATTTTGTTTCGTTTTGTGCCATATCAAAACGAAATCAAATCGTTAATTATTAATTTCAAACTATGCTGGCAAAGCTGATTGATGACGGAGTCATTAAAGGTGAAAGCATTAGCCAAGCTGATTGCAACTTTTCTAATGAATTTTGACAGTACGACCATTTCTCAGAGTATTTTTGACATTACCACCAACGAATTACACAAACAAATTACATGGAGTTTGTGTGTGTATGTCCGCTCGCTGTTACCACCTTACGGCTTCACCATGGCTATAGCATTGCCAGCACAATTCAAACATAAAGTATCACGTTTTTGTTAACGTTTTTAACGTTAAGGAAAGCTTTTCGTTTCGGTTAAAAACGAGATACAATTTATCTTGATAATTTCTTTATCGATAATATTTCGAAGTGTTTCAACGGAAACGGTGGACATTTTTTGATAAACGATTAGCTTAACGTTAAGGTGCATCCCTGCATAAAATCATGTAGGTCCCGTCCGGCCGTCCGGTTTTCAACTTATTCCGCCAACCTTTCGCCGATTGGTTTCGCTAACTTCAGTCTTATTTTAGCGCAGAATGTCATAAAAAAAATTTTTGTAAAGCTATAAATAATTTTTCTCGCTGTTAATTTGCAATAAATTAGGTACTCATTATGTAAAATTTTCAACTTCTTCCGCCAACTTTTCGCCGATTGGTTTCGCTAACTTCAGTCTTATTTTAGCGCAGAATGTCATAAAAAAAAATTTTGTAAAGCTATACATTTTTTTTTCTCGATGTTAATTTGCAGTAAATTAGGTACTCATTATGTAAAATTTTCAACTTATTCCGCCAACCTTTCGCCGATTGGTTTCGCTAACTTCAGTCTTATTTTAGCGCAGAATATCATAAAAAAAAAATTTGTAAAGCTATACATTTTTTTTTCTCGCAGTTAATTTGCAATAAATTAGGTACTCATTATGTAAAATTTTCAATTTATTCCGCCAACCTTTCGCCGATTGGTTTCGCTAACTTCAGTCTTATTTTAGCGCAGAATGTCATACAAAAAAAATTTGTAAAGCTATAAATTTTTTTTTCTCGCACTTAATTTGCATTTAATTAGCTACTAATTATGTAAAATTTTCAACTTATTCCGCCAACCTATCGCCGCTAAAATAAGGGACGTGCGCGCAGCCCATTTAGAGCTTGCGCATGATTTATCGACCGATGCGTTTCTGTTGTGTCTTCGAAACTTTATCAACCGCCGTGGCACTCCAATAAGAATCAGAAGCGACAACGGCACGAATTTTGTGGGCGCTCAACGGGAGCTAAAGGAAGCTGATCGCATGTTAAATTTCGAGCGCATATCAGATGAAGCCACTAGCCGCAATATTGATTGGAAATTTAATTGCCCTTCCAACCCAAGTTCAGGTGGTTGTTGGGAGCGCCTTATAGGTGTCGTAAAAAGAATGCTGCTAAAGACACTTCGTGAGGAGGCACCGAAGGAAGACACACTTCGAAGCGTATTGATCGAAGCTGAAAATATTTTAAATTCGAGGCCACTTACCGACGTGCCTTTATCATCGGAAGAGGACGACCCAATCACTCCTAACCATTTCCTTATGGGATGCCCCAATTCCATGCAAACAGCGCAGCCAGCCGATCAAAACATTTGCCTTCTAAAACAATGGCGTATCGCACAAAATCTGAAAGACCGCATTTGGAAGCAATGGGTGAGACATTATTTGCCCCAATTACTTGTGAGGCCTAAGTGGCAAGACAAAGTTAAACCAATCGCTATCAACGATTTGGTTCTCGTCTGCGACGATCTTCAACCGCGAAGCCAGTAGAAGAAGGGACGAGTTACCAAGGTGTTTCCCGCTAAGGATAAGCAAATCCGCCTCGTTGAGATTAAAACAGCTAACGGAGTACTGCGTCGGCCGGTGTCAAGGCTTGCCATCCTCAGAATAAATGGTGAATCCCTACGCGATTCACGGTGGGGTGGGGTGTTGTGGCACCCTGTGCATTCACATTTTAAATTGTAGTCAATCATATGCGCAACATTGTTACCTTTCAGTGCGAATATAAATACCACCACAACAAAAGAAGAGCGCAAAGTCTAAGCCAACAGCCAACACAGAGACAACACAATTTGGAAACACATCAACCGCCAAGGAAAGAAATTGTCATACATACATACACTTAAATTGTTATTGTTTTGTGAACCGTTTTTCCTATACATTTCAATAAACTAAAATTGCATTAACGTCATCTATCAGTTTGTCAGAACAGGGATAAAGAAATTTCACGGATTCGGGATGAACTAGAAAAAACAGAGTCGAAACAATTTGAAATGAGAAATGGATTGGTGTACCGGAAAATTGGGAAAGAAATTTTATTTTATGTGCCAAAGGAAATGGAAGAAAATGTTTTACGTTTATATCATGATGAAATGGGTCATCTAGGGTGCGATAATGCAATATCAAAAACTTATTGGTTTCCACAAGTCAGAAAGAAAATAAAATTGCATATTGATAATTGCTTGAAATGTATAGCGTTTTCTCCAAAACATTGACTACATGAGGGGTTTTTGCATAACATTCCAAAAGGTAATGTACCTTTTGATACCATTCACATAGATCATTTTGGGCCGATATCACTTAAAAATTGTAAGAAAAAGTATGTGTTTATAGTTGTAGACGGTTTTAGAAAATTTGTAAAGCTATACTCGACAAGATCTGCTGGATCTGGTGAAGTTATAAATTGCCTTAAGTTATATTTTAACAATTACAGTCGTCCTAAAGTTCTAATTTCTGATAGAGCTAGTGCATTTACTTCAAATGAATTTCAAACATTTTTAAACTCAAGTAATGTGAAACACGTAAAAATAGCTACGGCGTCTCCGCAAGCAGGTGGTGGCCACCGTGGTGTGATGGTAGCGTGCTCCGCCTATCACACCGTATGCCCTGGGTTCAACTCCCGGGAAAGCAACATCAAAATTTTAGAAATAAGATTTTTCAATTAGAAGAAAATTTTTCTAAGCGGGGTCGCCCTCGGCAGTGTCTGGCAAGCGCTCCGATTGTATTTCTGCCATGAAAAGCTCTCAGTGAAAACTCATCTGCCTTGCAGATGCCGTTCGGGGTCGGCATAAAACATGTAGGTCCCGTCCGGCCAATTTGTAGGGAAAAATCAAGAGGAGCACGACGCAAATTGGAAGAGAAGCTCGGCCTTAGATCTCTTCGGAGGTTATCGCGCCTTACATTTATTTTTTATTTTTTTTTTGTCTCCGCAAGCAAATAGACAAGTAGAAAGAATTAATCGAACTATGGCGCCAATGATTGCTAAAATAACTAATGCTAGGGTAGTGAATAGCTTAGACAAAATTTTGCCGAATACAGAATTTGCTTTGAATAATACACATCATCGTAGTATTAATACAACACCAAGTATGTTGTTATTTGGTATTGCACAAAAATGATATATGATAGATTTTTTTAAAGAAAAATTGGAAGAGTTTTGCTTGCATGAAGAGAAGCGAGATATGGACAAGGCACGTTCAAAGGCAGCGGAAAACATTAAAAAATGTCAAAAAACAATAAAAATCAAAAGTATCGCAATAGTGTTTCGAAGATTTATAGAGGAGATTTCGTGGTTGTTAAAAATTTCGTTATTATTTCGGGGATTGTAAGAAAATTATTCCTAAATATAAAGGGCCGTATCGAGTATTCAAAGTTTTGCCCAATGACCGATATTTGGTAACTGATGTTGAAGGGTTCCAGGTTAGTCAGATATCGTACGAAGGTGTGTGGGAAGCGGCGAATATGAAATCATGGTTGGTAAATAAAGACTTGGAAGCAATCGGGGCGATTGCAAATCAGGATGGCCGAACTGTGACACTGTAACTTTAACTCTTCACACCTTATATAAATAAATTGTGTGTTCATAGAGATTGTTGTAAGACAAGACTTCAAATGAAGAAAAAATATATTCAGTCGGAAAATAAAGATAATGTCGAAAGCTACTACAATGGTAATATCGGAAGAAGCAAAATACAATGCATCCAGGGCTAAGGAAAAGAAAATGGGTCGCCAACTGTAACTCCAGGCAGTTCCAACAACTAATTTCGCCGGAATTCGGTATTTTCAGCCGATATTTACTCTTGCTGAATCACTCGCATTCGGACTGCATTAATATAACAATAAAATTATATGATGTGTAACGAAATTAACGAAAATAAGGCCAAACAAATGTTGGGGCAGGGGGGATTGGAAACACGTCCTTTCCAACCTCACATTATATGTTGAGCTTTTCTAATCGTAATTTTCATGCATTCCAACAGCGTCTTTACTAAACAAAGTTAAGAGGTGATTGGATACACGTTAATCCAATTTCCATCACCCAAAGGGATTCAAGGGGTTGTGTAGCGCAACATATAGCTTCTCCAACCCAATTGTCAACCTCACCTTCGAGCGGCGAATCCAGTTTCACTAACAGACGAGGCTCTGGCGACCCCAAGCTCCTCAAGGAACTTGGGGGTGGGGAGGGAGGGATGGCCTGAAGGTTCAATGTGGCCATATAAATCGTTCCCGAGATGGTCGGGTCAGCACCTTAATGGTGCTGTGTTACCGGAGCGTATCGGATCTGTATCCGACAAAGGACCATCACATCGATAACACTCCCCAAAGCCTTCGGGGAGTAACCTAATCGCTACAACAACAACAACATCCAAAGAGATCTTTAGCCGTGTTGATCGGAGTATTACTAAATTCCGACAACTTAAAATACAAATATAATTAAAAAATATAAGTTCCAAACAGTCATCGACTAGCATTCGCCGCGTACGGTTGTATTTCAGTTGCGTTCTCTCTTTGACATTACCTTCGCACTTAGTGCAGTTTCTTGTAAACAACAAATACCGCTAACTAAAATTCCTTTATCACATTTTGTGTTTTAGAGTGCCCACGTGCTTTAAATATAGTGTAATCTTGGTTATCTTTAACTATGCCCCCCGGGGCAACAAGCCATGGGGGCAATAGGATTTCTATTTTAGAAAACAGCCCCAAAGCTAAAAAAAAAGAATATCCAAACCAATTGATAGTTTCCCGGACCTAACTCCCCCTACCAGCCTTCCTAATCCCAAGTACGTTGTAGTCTCTGCTACTGATGTAAAAAAACCGCTATCTCTTTACTCGTGCTTTGCTGTGAAAAGATCTCTAGAGCTCATAAGCAAAAACATTGAAAAGATCACAGAACTTAGGGACGGCAGCCTATTGGTGCTAGTGAAAGACAAACAATCCGCTGATAAATTCATTTCTGCTAAACTACTACCAGGAATTTGTGAAATTAAATGCAAATTTCATGAAAACCTTAATTTCGTCAAAGGCACGATTTTTGCACCCTACCTTACTATCCTTTCCGATGAAGAAATCACAAAGGAGCTAGCCTCCGAAGGAGTGGTAAATGTCTTCAAGTTTACAAAAATGGAAAACAACAAAGCTGTACATAGTGGAGCAATACTGCTCACTTTCGACCTATACAAGCTACCAGAAAAAATCGACATTTCATGGCACAAAGCGCGAGTAAGGGAATATTTCCCGAATCCTATGCGTTGCAAACAATGTCAAGAGCTAGGTCACACCAAAAAGCACTGCCATAAACCTGCTCTCTGCCAAACATGCAGCTTCCCACCCCACGATGACAATTGCGCGCGTGTTCAGTGCGTCAACTGCAAAGAAAAACACCCATCGAATTTTAACAAATGTGCAAAATTCCTTGAACAGAAAGAAATTTTAAAAATTAAAACTCAGCGTAGATGCACCATGAAAGAAGCAAAAGATGCCTACCAGGCACAATTTCCTAGAGCTTCAGATCCATTCTCTTTCGCTGGAGTAACCAACCCCAGCAACAATGATACCACTACATCAAAAAAACACATTACTAAAAACAAAGTAACTAATGAATTACCTGAAAATAAAAAAAATAAAACTTCTTTTGACTAAGAAGCAGATAAAACACTTGTGATTTCGATGAAGCCGCAAGTGTAGCAATGATAACCTCAGAAATGTTACCAACAAACCAAGAAACCACAATTACTACCGAAAATAAACAAACAACAATCGATTCGCCTATAACTCGATTGAGTCAGCAATTGATTCAAAACAGCAATTATTACTTATTGCCAAATTCTAACATACAATTTTCCAACGCAGATTCAGGAGCCATCCTGAACGTCAGTTTTGCTGAAGATTATGGCCTTTAATGTTCTTCAATGGAACATAAAAGGAATATTCAACAACATGAATGAATTACACCTTCTAATAAAAGAGCACTCACCTTCCATTATATCGCTTCAAGAAACACACCTACCATTCAATAGAACAGCGCCAATTTGTAATTCGTACACAACATACTTTTACAACTTGCCAGATAATCTGGCTAGCAAGCAAGGGATAGCCGTTATGGTTAGAAATGACATACCACACAAACGATTAGACGTCCAATCGCGATTAGCAACTATTGCTATAGAGGTTAACATGAATATTAAATTTACCATTATATCTACGTATATTCCCCCCCAGCAATCGTTTAGCGTAAAAGACCTCTTCGACTTGTCATCTGGGGTTAACACAGATCTTTTATTAGTAGGAGACCTCAACGCATGGAGTCCCTTGTGGGGTTCAGAATCCACCAATCAAAGGGGGAAAATAATCGAAGATTACTTGCTCCCAAATAACTTGATGGTGCTAAATGACATGGCACCAACGCATTTCACAACACACCAGACTTTCACACATATTGATGTGTGCCTATGCTCCGCTAGTTTGGGCCCAAAAGTATCTTGTTCTACTCTCACTCAACTGCATGGAAGTGATCATTTCCCCTTGCTCACCAAAATTCTGTTAGCTCGGTCAAACCCGGGGACACCAAAACCAAAATTCATTATAGAAAAGGCAAATTGGGAGAACTTTCAACTCTCGGCCAATGAAACCATGAGCAAATACCCATTGTCCTCTAATGTAAACAAAGAAGCCAATGCATTGAAAAAAATAGTACTTACAGCAGCACATTTATCGGTACCCCAGACCCACAAGAGAAAACGCAAGACTGTAGTACCATATTGGTCATCAATCCTTCAGGCGTTAAGAGAAAAGAAACCGAAGCTTTGGCATATATACAAGAAACATAGATCTCCTGAAAATCTTGTTGAATACAAGAAAGCGAACGCAATTTTTAAAAGGGAGGTAAATGAAGCTAAAAGAGAGAGTTTAGAAAAGCTAACGGAGGGGATAACACCTTCCTCAGATCCAAAGAAAATTTGGGCAAATATAAAAATGCTGACGGGCACATATACCCCTAACTCAATCAAAGCTTTAGTCACAGATGAAGGAACAATATGCTCCGCGACAGAAATAGCAAACCATCTGGGCGAGTTTTGGTCTAACTATTCTAAAGACTCTAATTTTGACGAAGCTTTTGTTTCACATAAAAATATGACTTTAGAAAACGGTTACCATAACGATACTCCTTCAACACAAGCGAAACTAATTGACTTGCCCATAACAGAATTCGAATACGATTTGACGGTAAAAAACATGTCTGGAAAAACTCCAGGCAGAGATCGCATTTCGTACCCGATGCTTAAAATCTACCGCAGAAAGTAAAACAAAGACTAATTGCGCTCTACAACAATATTTTAGAACAAGGTTCATTACCACTCACTTGGAAAAACTCCACCGTCCTTCCACTTCCAAAGTCGAAACAATGCACGTCACGTGCTTCCGGCTATAGACCAATATCCCTAATTCCTTGTTCAAGTAAAGTTATGGAAAAAATCATAGCAAAGCGCATCATGTGGTTTGCCTCGTCAAACGGTCTCATCGATCCACACCAGGTTGCCTTCAGAGAAGGTCAAGGGACAATAGACGCACTCCTGATATTTGAACACTTTGCCACAACAGCTCTAGCTTCAAAAAACCATGTTTCTATCCTAAGCCTTGATTTTGAGAAGGCTTACGATAGAATCGGTGCTCATATCGTTCTTCGGCAACTAGCCGAATGGAAGATAGGAAAGAACATATATAACTACGTAAAAGATTTTCTATCCAATCGCTCTTTTAGTGTCAAAACATGTAATAAGTATTCTAAAAATTATAAACTATTTAATGGTATACCTCAGGGTTCACCGTTTTCGGTAGTATTATTTATAGTAGCTTTCGATGAAATTAATAAAATCCTGTCTCAATACAAAAGAGTCCATAGGATTATGTATGCAGACGATTCGTTATTGTTTTCCAAATGTAAGGACTTATCGGTGGTCCAAAGCGATTTTTCTCAAATAATTTCAAAAATAACCAGCTGGTCAAACATCTCGGGAGCTAAGCTATCATACAACAAATGTACAACTTTCCACATTTGTAATAAAAAGCTATGTCCATCAATAAGTCTAAATTTTAATAATGTCGACTTTGTCAATAGCAGTAGTCTTAAGTTTCTGGGTATTGTATTTGACAAAAAGCTTACATATAAACTCCATGTCGAACATTTAAGAACAAGCTTAGATAAACGATTAAATGTAATAAAGTATTTATTATCGAAACATTGTCTGCTGCATCAAACAACTTTAATACGCATAACAAAAGCCTTGATCTTGTCAAAAATCGACTACGGCTTAACGATATACGGGCACTGTGCGCGCAGCGTCATGAAACGCTTATCACCACCATACCACGCTGCAGCTAGAAGAAGCTTGCGAGCATTCCCGACATCTCCAACACGGTGCATACTGACAGAAGCAGGGCTTCCGACTGTGGAAGAAAGAACTAATCAAAACAGCTTGAAGTTGACGCATAAGCTCCTACACTGCAAAAACGCGATTCTATGGGAGGCAGTGAATTCAGTTGCAAGAAATAGCAAAGTATTACGCAGTATTTCAGCCATTACAAGGTGCATCAACACAGCGAAGGAAGCAGGCATTCCTATTAAGCCAGCAAAAAAGAACTGTAACACTCCTCCACCCTGGACTAACATGCAATCGTTTGTTATAACCGATATGAGCAGAAGCAACAAGAGTACCACACCGGCAGCAGTTTATAGACAAATGTTTAAAGATATCACAACAAAATTTGAACAGCAAGATTGGAAATTCGCATACACCGACGGTACAAAAATTCATTCCACAACAGCTTACGCGGTGGTAGATTCCAATCACAATACAATCACGGTCGGCCACCTACTACCATTTTGTTCTATATACACTGCAGAAGCTAGCGCGGTACTACGCGCAACTCAATTTACACTCGGCACCAAAGAAAAATACATAGTATGTTCAGATAGCTTATCGACCATACAATCCATCACAAATATGTCCAGTACAGATAGCCTGACAGTAGAAATACGCAAAACACGTTTACAAAGCAACAGTCGAATAAAAATCATGTGGGTCCCAAGTCATGTTTCAATAGCTGGAAATGAAGCTGCTGATGAAAGAGCTAAGTTAGCAGCCCAAGAACCACTTATAGTTCAAAACTTTATCTCTAAAAAGGATATCTCCAAACTGGCTCAAATACACATACTTAAAGCAAAACTCGAAGATTGGAAGAATTATATCCACCACTACTCGAATATAAACACCAGCGGAAAGAGTCCTATATTCCCGATTAAAGTCACCTGCAACAATTTGAAAGCGTTTATCCGACTACGAATAGGACACACGATTATTACACACGAGGCGGTTCTTAAAGGATCGAGCGTGTCACAGTGCCCCTACTGTAATGCAGAAACCAACTCTGTGATTCAATTCCTCGACAGATGTCACCATTTCGCAATAACCAGAGCAAGCCTATTTGGAAACACAAACCCTTCTAGTTTATTAAGAAATCATAATGCTGTATCTATAGACAAAATAAATGAATTCCTTAGGTTAACAGATCTTAAGAAATTAATCTAGAGTTAATTATCTATAAGCCTTTAGTTAATCTAAGCAAAAACTGTTACTTAAAAAACAAGCGAGCCGAAGGTGTTCTTACTAGTGCTCCTTTTCCAGTAAAGAAGGCATGTTGCGCTTCTTTTCTTCTAATAAATAAAATAAAAAATAAGTTCCAAATTCTGTTGCCTTAAGCTGGGAGCACTGGAGGATTGGAAGCGCGTCCTTTCCAACCTCCCTTAAATGAGTGGCTCCCATACTCGTCCGTTTGTCACGCTAGTAAATATGCTGATCGGAATCACATGGCATTCCAACGGCATATTCAATAGAAATAAGTGATTGTAATAATGAATTGTACTTAGAAGTATAAGTTTTAGGCCTAAACATCCGTAATAATAAATAAATTTAGTTAAACAGGTGTTAAAGCCACCCAGAGTAATTTTGTAGAAGCGCGGTAGAAGGCCACCAATGCAGAAAGGTGTTCTGTGCAAAAATACTTGGATCCCACCCCTGACCGGAGCGCTCCGGGGTAATTTTTCGGAAGCGCGTCCTTTCCAACCTCCCTTAAATGAGTGGCTCCCATACTCGTCCGTTTGTCACGCTAGTAAATATGCTGATCGGAATCACATGGCATTCCAACGGCATATTCAATAGAAATAAGTGATTGTAATAATGAATTGTACTTAGAAGTATAAGTTTTAGGCCTAAAAATCCGTAATAATAAATAAATTTAATTAAACAGGTGTTAAAGCCACCCAGAGTAATTTTGTAGACGCGCGGTAGAAGGCCGCCAATGCAGAAAAGTGTTCTGTGCAAAAATAATTGGATCCCACCCCTGACCGGAGCGCTCCGGGGTAATTTTTCGGTTTTTCGTTAAATCGTTTGATCCTGGACCCAAACGCGTCTTTTGAAGCTCCTCTTGATATTTTTGCTTTGGGAGGGTTCGAGAGAAAAGTTCTTCGGAAGAGATATGGACCTCTACGCGTTGGCGATGGCGAGTACCAAAAAAGATTTAATGATGAGCTGTACGAGCTATACGCAGACATCAACATAGTCCAGCGAATTAAAACGCAGCGGCTGCGCTGGCTAGGCCATGTTATGCGAATGAAAGATGATGCTCCGGCCAAGAAAGTGTTTCTATCGGAACCCGCCTATGGAAGAGAGTTAGAGGGCGGCCCCCACTCGGTTGGAAGGACCAGGTGCAAAATGATTTAAACTCCCTTGGAGTGACCAATTGGCGCCGGTTGGCGGAGCGAAGGAGTGACTGGCGCGCCTTGTTGGACGGTTTAGACGGTTAAGCGCCAATTAAATAAGTAAGTATTAAGGGTGTCATGCTTTCGTATAGAACGGGTAGACTATACACTAAGGGTCCAGGAGGTGGTTGTTGAGGGTGGTGGGAGAACCCCCGATCCTAAAAACACCACCTCACACCAGGAGGCTTATAGTTTGATCACAATTTAATATTAATTTTACCAAAAAAAAAAAAATGCAAGAAAAGTGAATTTACCAAATATCGATAATCCGAAAGCGGAGGTCAAAATTTTTGAGTATGTCAAGAGATATTTACGAAAGAAATTGAAAGTTTTCATGTGGTTTTGCTGATTTTGTTCACCCACAAGAAAATCTGTGGGTACAAGTGTTTTGCGCGGATATAATTTTGGTCTGCAAACCGGTGTTGGACCCACCCAGGGTAATGTTTTATAAGCGTGGCCAAGGGCCGCCAACGCAGGAAGGTGTTCTGCAGAAAAATATTCAGCCCCATTCTAAACGAAAATTAGGTGCGAGTTTTTTCCTTTCTCCCATTCCTCGTATTCTAAATAAAAATTCCTTGTGAGTTTTTTCACTTCTCCCTTTCCTCCTATTCTGAACAATGTTCGAAAAAGAGGAAACCGGTTATGGGAGAAAAGTAGGTATTATGAATGTGAGGGAGAGTGAGATTTCTTTGCCATTTCATAGGAGTTTTTTCACTAGTAATATTAAAGGGAATGCATCTAAATAGTTAAGGGAAATGGGTTCTTTTAAGAAAGAACACTTATTTGTACAAATTTGTGCTAAAATATGTATATATTTACATTCTACCACAATATTCTCACTGTTAATACAACAACAACAACAACCACAATATTCTTTATTTAACGTCGAAAAGTATATCATAACCAACGGAAGAGCTCTTTGTATTTTTGATGCAGCCATCCAGAAATTGCGCTAGGATTTTTTAAGAAGGCTAATTAGATTTTGGCGTATGGCGAAAGGCGAACTCAACTCGACGTGGCCGCCAGAAAAGTGCTTTGCAGAATGAAAGCAGGCAACTCCGGCGGATTTTTGTTATCCCGCCGTCTTCTTCTTATGCTCCTCTGTTGATGTTGCTGTAGCACCAATTCATCACTCATTTCAGTGAATACCACATGCAATGCAATAATGTGCATTGTTTATACTTTATTTCTTAATTTCAAACAAATTCGCAACAATAATTAAACTTTTAAATTTTTTAAACAAATAAGAAATGCGCAACGAAATTTCAATTGACAAAACAGCTGACTTCGAAAATTCGAAATTCCTATTCCCCAATTTTTCTTCTCCCTAGGAGAAAAGCATTGGAGGAATTTTTCCGCGGGAATAAAAAAATCTGCGAGAACAAAATTCCGCGAGAATATTTAGAATTGGTCTGATTATGAATCACACCCCCAGTTTTCGGTTTATCGTTAATATCTTTTGAACGAGCTAAAATGTTATTTTCCGCTTCCGGATTATTGTTGTCGCGTTTTAATACGCGTCTTTTGACAACCCTCCGGATATATTTGGATGTTTGTTAAGAGTGTCATGCTGTCGTATAGAATTACCCAATTGAAAATTACTGATTAATTCTCGGTAAGAAACTCCCTGAGAACCTATATGCAAAATTTCAAAGGTCAAACCTCTTTGGTTATGTATAGCCAAGCCTACAGAATTAAATCTATTAGATTGGCATAATTTTTTGTTAGATCGAAAACCCAAACACTTTCCTCTCCATTCAACGAAGGGTGTCCACTCTAATATACATATGTACATCATTCGGCCAATGTCTGCACTTAAATTTGATGATACTATCAGATTACACACACCGTAGGAAAAACAGAATGTATAATTTCCGGGATAAATGATGTTTTCTTACTTTAACTGTTGCAGGTTTTCCAAAAAATTTTATTTCTACATGTATAGCATTTAAATTTCAACATCCCATATAAAAAAACTTTCAGAGGTGCTTGCACCCATTCCTTATATATTACTGCATATATGTAGATACGTGTGTCAATTTGTTCACTAGTTATTACACTTCACTTCCTCTTACTTTACCTTTAATATATGTTTTTTGTTGAATTTAACTTGAAGATCAGTTGTTTTAAAAAGTTTTAAGAATTTTTTCAAGACATTTCGTCATGTAAAAATACTTGATCATTAATTTGACCATAATAAAAAGTGTTGTCAACCTTATATACACACATATACATACACGTATAGTGAACGACGTCGTTTCAATTTCACCTGCGCCGATGAACGAAGAAATGTGACTTTATTTCACTATTTTTTTGCTTATTAGCACTTGAATAAATACACCTGCATATTAAAGACCAATTAAACTTTTAAACACCCAATTTGCAAAGTTTTTTTGATAAATAGAGTAATTTGTTACCAAACAGATTGATTAAACCTAGTGTTGCCACAAAACTGCAATTCCACCTTTTCCCCTTTATATTCGTTGTTCGTTTCGATGCCGGAAAACATGATAAAACACCTACAGGGTATAAGCGTTTCTGACATTATTGACAGTTTCCGCAATAAAAAATAAAGTAATCAAAAAAGATGCGAACGATTGTATTGAAAATAGTACTTACATTAATACCTATATGACACCACGGTAATTATACCCCAGCGGGTTAGGGGGTCAGAATATTCCCGCGGTAGGTATGCCTGTCGTAAGAGGCGACTAAACTACCATATTCAAGGGGCTGTGTAGCGCAACCCTTCAGGCTGCCAGCGCAATATATAGCTTCTCCAAACCCAATTGTCAACCTCACCTATCCGCGGCGAATCCTGTTTCACTAAAAGACGAGGCTCTGACGACCCCAAGCTCCTCATGTAACTTGAGGGTGGGGAGGGAGGGAATGGCCTGAAGGTTTAATGTGGCCACATACATCGTTCCCGAAATGGTCGGGCTATCACCTTAATGGTGCTGTGGTACGGGAGCGTACCGGATCTGTATCCGGCAAAGGACCATCACATCGATAACACTCCCCAAAGCCTTCGGGAAGCAACCTTATCGCTACAACAACAACAACAACCACGGTAATTGTTTACTTTAGCTCACAACTGCTAAAACCCGACCCAAAATGTCGGGAGAGGTAATTGTACCATGATATATACGCATAAACACTCATAAACACTAAAAATTTAGATTTTCATCAACGCGAAGCCGACAACAAATACGTGTGAGCACGATATCGCCCGATACGCACACAACTACCCGTTGCTATGGTAACCATCAACCAAATTTGCGTGTTGCCCGGCAGCTTAAGCTATTTTCAAATTTTTACTTAGCCTCATAGCATAAGGAAATTTTTGACGTGCGCCTGCAAAAATTGTTGGATTACGTGTTCCATTTTCTTCATGTTGGAGTACTCTAACAATACTCCTTTGCAATGCGTTTGCGGACCACCATCAGCCGATCATTGCTCGTTTTTTAACGACCGTATTCACAACACGATGACGATCGGACAGAGTTAAAAAAAAAAAAAAAAATAAATGTAAGGCGCGATAACCTCCGAAGAGATCTAAGGCCGAGCTTCTCTTCCAATTTGCGTCGTGCTCCTCTTGATTTTTCCCTACAAATTGGCCGGACGGGACCTACATGTTTTATGCCGACTCCTTTTCATGGCAGAAATACAATCGGAGCGCTTGCCAGACACTGCCGAGGGGCGACCCCGCTTAGAAAAATTTTCTTCTAATTGAAAAATCTTATTTCTAAAATTTTGATGTTGCTTTGCCCGGGAGTTGAACCCAGGGCATACGGTGTGATAGGCGGAGCACGCTACCATCACACCACGGTGGCCGCGGACAGAGTTGCCAAAAGTAAAATATTGCATACAAATAACTGATGATAAAATTTTACTATGGAAGCTCTGATAAAATGCAACAGCGCACTGGTTTCATGCATGGTTCAATTATGTACAGGTTGGCTCATCTCATCAGCCGATTTTATTTATGTCATTACATGGTCGAAGGGATTGTCAAAAGGAGATGGCAAACTCAAAATGAAACCAACACATTGGCAACATTTTACTTACACATACAAAAACTGCTAAGTTTTATGTTTCCATTCCATACCATTCGCACCAACACCAATACACAGATTTTGACAATTTGAACAGACATAATTTGTTGCTTTACAGATGGCCAACCTGTATATAGTTGAACCATGGGTTTTATGTATACATACTTTAGTATAGAGAAATATTAGTTTCTTTATTCACGCAAATGCTAAATAACATAAGAATATTCGTAGTATAAAATATATAAGTTGTATTGCCCCTCTTCATTTACTTTCATTTTAAATTAAATTCACTCCGATAATTCTTTCCAACACAATTCCTCTTTAGTACTTTGGCATATGATCCTCTGTGGGTGCTCTATGGAGTACTACAGTGAAAGTACTTTGGAAAGTACTTTCACGTATGTACTCTATGGAATACTCACAAACAAAGTGAGAGTGGGATCACCTACTCCTCTCCTAGGACATCGCAATTTTAATTGCAGTACATTTTTTGTATGAATACAAATTAGTTTTGGAACACTCCTATACTCCCAAAGGATTATTCTTTACATTATTTATGGGGTACTCGCGTTTTTTGAAGGGGCGTATTTTGCACAGGGCCCAAATAATAATTTTTCAAAACAATATCATCGTCTAATTTTTCTAAGATGCGTAAATAAATGGCAAAAAATTATATGTTAGGCAAGGTGCACATGAGGCTACGCGTCATAGACGCTGCAGGAGATATTTCTACGCTTTGATGCCGAACACATGTATTTGAATGGAGAGCTGCATACAAGGCGTCAGCTGCATGAAAGCGACAAAGCATGAAATTTTCGTGTAGCTAAGCGTACAGCAATGTTGTTCGCCGAGCGTACGTACGCTTGAAAAAAAGGAAGAACAAGATGTTTGTTTACATTTTTTTGTATGCAAATTTGTGTAATTAGTTAAAAAATGTTACTTAAGTTAATAAAAGTGCATGAAAGGTTTATTACCAAAGCGAAAAAGTGTATTAAACACCACAACAGCTTGGTTAGACATTGTTGAAGCGTTTAAAAGGCTAAAAAGTGTTGGAAATTAGAAATCACCCTTTTCTCTAGTCCGCGGTGGTTTAAAATTGTCTTTCATAACTAACAAAGGCACGGGGATGCAAACAACGTTTAATACCTATTTTCCTTTGGGGGGACGGATATAGCTGATATAACCTCGTGTGCACCTTGCCTTATTATACGGCGTTTTGCATAATCCCAGCATTCTTGTAAGTTTAAAATCTGACGTATTGAATCTGTTAAGGCCATAATAAACGTTAGAATGAAGGGTGGTGGAAAGCGAGATTGATAATTGAGGAAATAGGAATTGACGTACCCCTGAACCATTGTTTACTATATAGTTTGGCAGCTTAAGTAGAGGTTATGTTGCGAATAGAGTGGAAGGCAGTGGACTAGGCAGTCGAATGTCATATAATGAAGGAATGGTGTTCGGAGATTTTTCAAAGTTAAAAAAAAAAATGATAAAAGCTTTAATATAAATAAAACTATTGTTTTAATAACAACAAAAACGCCATATATATTCTGTATACATAAATTTGTAAGGATTATCTCACTTTAAAATTTGAATTAAATAATCTAAAGTTTTGTTTTGAAACTGAGTCGAGAACTGTGCGTGTGAATGTGCGAATTTTCACCGATCAGCTGTTAGTTGCGCTACTTGGTAAAATTTACAATGCCCTGAACAATAATCGTATTTCTGACAGCTCTATTTCACATCTTTCTTTCTTTTTCTACTACCATGGCGGTAGGTGTATGTAGGTTTTTTCTGATATAATCCGCCTACATCAGTTAAATTCATTTAATTTTAGAATATAAAACTTGTGCATTTCTAAGCCCTATAGTGCTTTACGACTTCTGTATATATATTTTTCTCAAACCCTTTATGCTTTTGAAAAATGTTTTTTTCTTGTTTTTCTTCCATGTAAAATCTTGGGTATGGACTAAAGGCTGTTAAGAAAATTAAACGCGACCCCGCTAAGAATCCTATGAGGGAACTCCATATTAGAAAACTTTGCTTGAATATCTGCGTTGGTGAATCTGGTGATAGACTTACACGTGCGGCTAAGGTAATTTATTGAAAAATATTGGCATAATCGGTGTCTGTGTGTGTTTGTACTGATATGCAAAAATGTTATTAGGTGTTAGAGCAGCTGACGGGTCAACAGCCTGTATTCTCGAAAGCCAGATATACTGTCCGTTCATTTGGTATTCGTCGTAATGAAAAAATAGCTGTGCATTGTACAGTGCGTGGCGCCAAAGCAGAAGAAATTTTAGAACGTGGTCTGAAAGTGCGTGAATACGAATTAAGACGTGATAACTTTTCTACAACTGGAAATTTTGGTTTTGGTATTCAGGAACACATTGATTTGGGTATCAAATACGATCCCTCCATTGGTATTTACGGTCTGGATTTCTACGTTGTTCTGGGGCGTCCAGGTTAGTGAAAATCGTTTTTTAATTATGTGAATAATTATTGCACTTAATTAGGTGTCTTAAGGTTATCCGCCACTGACACTCAGTGCTGTGCATAAATGAAATTATTGGAGATCTGTGCTTAATGTGACGACAAATAATTTGTTGGTTGCACGGTATAGGTTCCACAATTAATCAATGTATTGTTCAAATGTTTTTAATACTGTAGGAGAAGGTTCGACTCATTATAAACGTCTAAAAATGCCGGGAGCGTTGTCAAAATACATGTTTTGATGTCTTGTAGAGTTGTAGAAGGCAGAAATTAAAAATGTTTCCTTTGTCAAGAGATATTTGCAAAAAATTATGGTAATAGTCTAGTTGAGGCGTCGACTGCTAATACGCTACCAAAAATATTGAGAGAGGTGTCAAACGACGCGTCTTGACATCAGTATTAATAATCCGAAGGCGGAAAATAAAAATTTTAACGCGTTCAAAAGATATTACCGAAAAACCGAAAAAGATCCGTGGGTACCCCCGAAACCGGGGTTGGGATCCATAGTATTTTTGCGCAGAACACCTTTATGCGTTGGCGGCCTTCGGCCGCGCTTATAAAAAATAACCCTGGGTGTGGGTCCAACACCGGTTTGGAGACCAAAACTATATCCGCGAAGCGCGGCCGAAGGCCACCACCCCCGGTTTCGGAGGTATCCCCGGGTATTTTTAGGGTTTTCGTTAATATCTTTTGAAAGAGTTAAAATTTTTATTTTCCGCCTTCGGATTATTAATACTGGGTAATACTATACGACAGCGTGGCACTGCTAATACGCGTCCAAAAATTTCGAAAGAGGTGTCAAAAGGCGCGTGTTAATCTCGACAACAATAATCCGAAACCGGAAAATAAAAGTTTTTCTCTGTCCAGAGATATTTGCAGTTGATGTTGGCGATTTTCATGTGGTTGTAATGTTGGGGTACCCACAAAAAAAAATTGTGAACATAAGTGTTTTCCGCGGATATAGTTTTGGTCTACAAACCGGTGTTGGACCCACCCAGGGTAATTTTTTATAAGCACGGCCGAAGGCCGCCAACGCAGAAAGGTATTCTGCGCAAAAATACTATGGATACCACCCCCGGTGTAGGAGGTACCCGAGGGTCTTTTTTCGGCTTTTCGTTAATATCTTTTGAACGACTTAAAATTTTTCTTTTCCGGTCTCGGATTATTAATACTGATGTCAAGACGCGTCGTTTGATGCCTCTCGATATTTTTGGACGCATATAAGGAGTGTTATGTTGTTGTAAAGATTTACCCGGCCTTGTTGCGTATGCGTTCGATTCTTTGCTTTCAAAGTATAAGTTCCCCCAGCGGGTTAGGGGATCAGAATATACCCGCGGTAGGTATGCCTGTCGTAAGAGGCGACTAAAATACCAGATTCAAGGGGCTGTGTAGCGCAACTTTTCAGGTTGCCAGCGCAATATATAGCTTCTCCAAACCCAATTGTCAATCTCACCTATCCGCGGCGAATCCTGTTTCACTAACAGACGAGGCTCTAGCGACCCCAAGCTCTTCATGGAACTTGGGGGTAGGGAGGGAGGGAATGGCCTGAAGGTTTAACTTGGCCACATCCCTAGATGGTCGGGCTAGCACCTGCGCACACTAAGCACACTATTTGGTATTTTAGTCGCCTTTTACGACAGGCATACCTACCGCGGATATATTCTTACCCCCTAAGACGCTGGGGGTGCCAGAGCCGCTTCATCTGATGTCATGATTCTGCACCATATAGCAGCTCGATTACGATACTTGTAGAGAATGATTTTCGTTTGCCGAGAGGACTTACTTTTCAATTGTCTGCCTAGTCCAAAGTATAATTTATTGGCAAGAGTGATTCTTCGTTGGATTTCAGAGCTGATGTTGTTGTTGGTATTAATGCTGGTTCCCAAATAAACGAAGTCTTCTACTATTTCGAAATTATGGCTTCCAACAGTATCGTGGTCGCATATGCGCTGACTCTTTGCTCGATGACATCAGGTACTTCGTTTTCGTCATCCATCTTTATCGCTTTGTTTGGAGTAAGCAGAACTTACGGCGCGGCTGTTAAGGTCGATGATATCAATGTCATCAGCATATGTCAGCAATTGGACGCTTTTATAGAATATTATTCCAGGGCGGTTAAGTTCTGCAGCTAGTACAATTCTCGATTTCAAATTAAAGAAATCTCACGATAGAGGTTCACCCAGTCTGAAACCGTTTAGTTTCGATTCCCAATTCTGACTGAGCTGATGGTGGTGCTCAACGTCATTTTGCACAGCTGTATAAGTTTTGCGGGGAAACCAAATTTAGACAACGGCATATAGGCAGCTTCTTTTCGTGCTGTCGAAGGCGGCTTTAAAATCGACGAAGAGGTGATGTGTGTCGATTCTTTTTTCGCGGGTTTTTCCAAGGTTTGGCGCATTGTTAAAATCTGGTCGATGGTAGATTTACCAGGTCTGAAGCCGCACTGATAACGTTGTTGTTGTTGTTGTAGCAATGCTCGCCCCACCTAATAGCCGCGACCGATCACAAATTGTCATCAATATCCTCTAACGGGAGTCCAAGGAAACTTGCCGTTTCAACAGGGGTGGACCATAAGGAAAGGGGTGTTAGAGGCGTTGGTTCCACATTACAATTAAAGAGATGGTTGGTGTCATGTGGGGACACATTGCAAGCAGGGCATACATTTTGTATGTCGGGGTTGATTCTGGATAGGTAAGAGTTTAACCTGTTACAGTATCCAGAACGAAGTTGAGCAAGAGTGACACGCGTTTTCCTGGGGAGTATGCGTTCCTCTTCTGCGAGTTCTGGATATTTTTCTTGCAAGTACTGGATTCACCGGGCAATTCCCGACATAAAGGTCCGACGCCTGTCTATGGAGTTCACCAAGGACGTGCTTGTGTTTTTCCGCTTCATACGGCTGGGTTCTCAGGTGCCGTATTTCCTCAAAATGCTTACGGAGATGACTCCTTAGGCCCCTAGGCGGTGCTGGTTCGTCAATCAGATGTCTGTTGGGATGCCCAGGTTTCTGGGTATTCAACAGAAACTGTTTGGTCAGCATCTCATTTCTCTCCCTGATGGGGAGTATTCTCGCCTCATTATGCAGATGGTGTTCTGGGGACATAAGAAGACAGCCTGTGGCGATTCTGAGAGCAGTATTTTGGCAGGCCTGTAGTTTCTTCCAGTGGGTGGTTTTTAGGCTTGGCGACCATATGGGTGACGCGTAGCACGTAATCGGCTGGCTAATTGCTTTGTATGTGGTCAAGAGCGTTTCTTTATCTTTTCCCCAGGTACTGCCAGCAAGGGATTTGAGGATTTTATTACGGCTCTGAATTCTTGGAACAATTGCGGTTGCGTGCGCACCAAAATGTAGATCCTGATCAAACGTCACACCCAAGATTTTGGGGTGTAGGACAGTCGGTAGCGTAGTGCCATCAACGTGGATGTTCAATATGGTCGACATTTGGGGCGTCCATGTTGTAAATAAGGTCGCGGAAGATTTAGTCGGTGACAATGCCAGGTTTCGCGCGGCGAAAAAACTGGGGAGATCAGGGAGATAGCCGTTTATTTTATTGCATAGCTCATCGATCTTTGGGCCTGGGCCTGTGGCCATTATTGTGCAGTCATCGGCGTAGGAAACTGATTGTGACTCCTTCCGGTGGTGAAGGTAGCTTAGATATGTAGAAATTAAACAAAAGCGGGGATAGGACACCACCCTGTGGCACCCCTTGTTTAATTCTCCTTTGTTTTGATGTTTCGTTTCTGAATTGCACCGATGCCTGCCGACCACCCAGATAATTTGCGGTCCACCTTTTAAGACATGGGGGAAGGGTAGACCCTTCCAGGTCTTGCAGTAACGAGCCATGGTTGACCGTATCAAAAGCTTTTGATAGATAACGTCCAATCAGCCGATTCACGGCGGGCTTCAATCTTTCGCACAATACACTTGACAGGACCTTATATGTGATATTAAGAAGGCTGATTCCGCGATAGTTGGCGGTGTGCATTGTTGTTACAAAGCATTTATTGACCAGCGACATAGTGACGTGCCGGACTTGCTTACAATATTTTATTATATGTAGAAAAGTTAGTAAATTCGAATTTAAAAAAGTTGATAAAAATTTAGACGTCTGCGACTCGTTTCTTGGTATTAAAAAATATCTTTTAACTACATTAAGTTTGTAATTCGAAATGAAGCAAAGAACGCTAAACCGTGATATACTGTTCAACCCTCTGTTTCAAATATGAAGTACCAGTTACTTGAAACTTGTTTGCAAAATTGCGTTGTGATCATTATTTTTATTTGTATGCAATCAAATTTTCTCTGTATATATTTTATCTACTATTAATTTGCTTTATTGTCAATTTCATAAATTATTATTTACTAGCTCCTTCATGAGTACATTTTAACACATTTACAACATTTTAACTTTTGCTTACTTCTAAGTTTTTAATTGAAATTGTCAAGCGTTTAATTAAATACTGTTTAAATATTACTTTAAAATTGATGACTGCTTATGTTGTTTATATCGTGTATTACATCTGAGAATTAAGTGTCGGTATATTTGGTCAGTATAATTGTTTAATTTGTAGACTGATAAATAAATAAATAAATATCCAGGGCCTGAATACGAAAGAAATAATTTAAATTGCATTAATTAGCATATAGATATGAAGGCTCAATGTAATCTTTTAATTCGTAATATTGCTATTAATATAATATGTATTTTTTTTTTTTTAATTTTTCAGGTTACAACGTAGCACACAGAAAGCGCAAATCAGGCACTGTTGGCTTCCCACACCGCCTTACAAAAGAGGATGCCATGAAATGGTTCCAACAGAAATACGATGGCATTATTCTCAATAGCAAAAAGTAAACAATGTACACTTTATTGTTAGACGGGAAAATATAATATATTTTTTAAACTACTCCATCGCTTCTTTCTTAAAAGCATGTAGGGCAGTAGGGAGCGGGTTTTCCTAACTGTAGGTCCCACCCAGAAGCTCTGCGTTGACAACGCACGTAGCTATATCACTTCAAATAATATTTCGCAAGAGCCTGGAACGATAAGCGTTCTGTTTCTGGAAGGAATCAAAATAAGGTTGTAAAAGTAGCTTAACTTTTGTACTTAAAAACGGATAAAATGAACTAATCACATCTTGGGCCGTCATGCCTGTATATCATAAGTAAATGCTCAAAAAATATTCTGAACTATTTCTTTTGTATGAAAATAGGGGTAGCCTAAATCTTTTGACGTTTGAAAAGGTGATCAGAGCTGTAAAATGATTCAACCAATACAATTAAAAACCAAGATTGATTGATTTTACAAATAGGATTGAATTGGTGATTGTCGGACGTCGTGATGTATTATAGCGTACTACGCCTACCACGCCGAATGTCTTGGGGAAAAGCAAACACTACGAATGTGCTTCTGAAATAAAAGCTTAGCAAAAATGCATCTACTTCCATATGCCGTTTGTAGTTGCAATAAAACATGGGACCTACATTTCCTGAGAATTTATTAAATTAATGGATTAAATTAAAAGTAGCTCGACGCCTACAGGAAGATAAGCTTGGTAAAATCTCATTCCCACTCACTAGTGATTGCAAAATTTTTTGACTCCAATAACTTTTCCAAACAAGTCTTACGGAAAATGCAAAAAAAAATTAGATTTTCACACTTAAAATAAATCGATAGAAGTGTTATTGATGTTGATGGTCCTTAGTCCTAGATCTGGTACGTTTCGGTAACAAGCACGACTAAGGTAAACCCCCAACCAAAGGTTTATTATGACCGCATTGAACCTTCTTGGCCATCCCGCTCCTCGCCCCCTTATTCCAACGTGAACTTGGGGTCGCGAGAGCATCGGCTGCTAAAGACACAGGATTTGCCACCGATAGGTGAGGTTGACAATTGGATTGCATATGCTAGCAACCACTGTTAGGTGGTAGCACCTAGCGATTTTTTTGATATTCTCTTTAAGTCAACCGAAAAAAACCCAGAAGAATTAAACAAGGGGTGCCACAGGGTGGTGTCCTATCCCGCCTTTGTTTAACTCCTTCATTTCGAAGCTCCCCTCGCCACCAGAACGAGTTACCATTAGCCATCATGCAGTTAGTTTTCTAGCTCCGTATCACGCTTAATTCTCACGGGAATGCTCTGGATCATTGGGAGACCTGGGAGGCATTGTGAATCAAACAAAGGCAAGGTGCACACGAGGCTACGCGTCATAGACGCGTATAAGATATTTCATATAGCTACAATTTCTCTACGCCTCAAGATCTGCACACGAAGCTACTTTCGAGCGTCGCTACAAAAAGCAAACAATTATTGAAAAAAATAAAAAATTTAATTTCTTCAGCTATATCCATCCCCAAAACCAAAGGAAAATAGGTATTAAACGTTGTTTGCATTTTTGTAAATTATGAAAGACAATTTTAAACCAGACTAGAGAAAAGGGTGATAAGTAACATTTTTTAACTGATTACACAAATTTGCATACAAAAAAATGTAAACAAACATCTTGTGCTTCCTTTTTTTGAAGCGTACGTACCAAGGCGAATCTATACCAGGTGGTGGCAAAGCGAATTCTACCAATTCGCCGTGCAGAAGAATGTCAAGTCAAAAGAGAATTATCATTGATTTCGATTAATTGACATATTGTTGTACAAGGCGAATTTATACCAGGTGGTGGCAAAGCGAATTCAATCACTTCGTCGTGCAGATGAATGTCAAGTCAAAAGAAAATTTTGATAGACTTCGATTAACTGACATTTTGTGGTACAAGCAAAGAGGATAGATATATCTATATATATATCTATCCTCTTTGATCGATTATTGATGCCGCTAAGGTCGTAACCGTATCGTAGCCAACCAATTGGTTTTTGGTTTACCGTCGTAACGATAAACAGCTGATTACGTTAAGGATACGACTACAGCGATACGACATACGGCACCAATGACTCCCGCTTAATGTGTTGGAGTTTCCGTCAGCTCTGTCTAGCAGGGATAAGGGTAGAGGCGAAGCAACGATAACTAATTTGGAAAAAGTAGGCTTTATTAAAGGCAGTGTTGAAAACCCAAGGACAAGAAATTAACAAAATATCTGGTTCACAATTTGAACCAGACTGTGGATTTATCTGGCTGGTAATTCTATACGACAGCATGACACTGCTAATGCGCGTCCAAAAATATTGAAATAGGTGTCAAAAGATCATTAATCTCGACAACAATGATCCGAAACCGGAAAATAAAAATTGTATCTCTGTCCGGAGATATTTGCAGTTGAAGTTGGCGATTTTCATGTGGTTGTTGTAATGTTGTGTCCCCACAAAAAATTGTGAAGAAAGTGTTTTGCGCGGATATAGTTTTGGTCTCCAAACCGGTGTTGGACCCACCCAGGGTAATTTTTTAGGTAATAGTCTAGTTGAGGGGTCCACTGCTAACACGCTACCAAAAATATCGAGAGAGGTGTCAAACGACGCGTCTGGACATCAGTATTAATAATCCGAAGGCGGAAAATAAAAGTTTTAACTCGTTCAAAAGATATTAACCTCCGAAACCGGGGGTGGGATCCATAGTATTTTTGCGCAGAACATCTTTCTGCGTTGGCGGCCTTCGGCCGCGCTTATAAAAAATAACCCTGGGCTACGCCATGCCAAGTCCGGGTGTGTGGTATAACGGTGGCTACCACCACGGTGATGCACAATTTTATTTGTGGGTACAAACACAACAACAACCACATGAAAATCGCCAACTTCAACTGCAAATGTCTCCGGACAAAGGTAAAATTATTATTTTCCGCCTTCGGATTATTATTCTCGAGATTAATACGCGTCTTTTGACACCTCTCTCGATATTTTTGGTAGCGCATTAGCAGTCGACCCCTCAACTAGACTTTTACCACTTTTTATGAGTTGAGTTATAAGGTAGTAATTTGATGTGTTTGTAGGTGTTGAGTCGTGGCACAGTGGATGACGTACCCGACTCACACGTTTGAGGTTGCGGGTTCAAAGCCCACTGCAAGCATTTTTTAAATTTATTTTTTTTTTAGTTTATAAATTATTATTTTAATGGACTATTTTATTTTCATTTAAATCAACGGTTTAGTGCAACAATCGCGAAATGGAAAAAACGTAAGAGTTAAATATTGTTCTTAATTTTTTGTAACAAATATTTTAAAATCATAGTTTTTTCAAAGAAATCAAAAGTGGAACGTGCTACGCATGAGCAATTGGAGCGATATGTCTCATTTTATGCTTCTAATCCCGAAATTGGAATAGGAAAAAATAATCCGCTGAGTTTTTTTGGGGGTCATTTCGGCATGGCTTTGGGGACTCCCTCGGGGCATTTGGGGTTTCCCTCGGGGTCATTTGGGGGACATTGCGGGATTGTTTTGGGGTCCCAATCGGGTGCATTTGGGGGTCGTTCCGGGATCTTTTTGGGGACTCTCGGGATAATTTGGGTGTCTTCCGGGATGATTTTGGGGACTCCATCGGGGTCATTTAGGGGTCGTTCCGGGATGTTTATGGGGACTCCCTCGGGGTCTTTCCGGAGTGGTTTTGGCGACTCCCTCGGAGTTTTCCCAGGGTGAATTGGGGTCGTGCCGGGATGTTTTTAGGGACTCCCTCGGAGTCATTTGGGAGAATTCTGGGATGGTTTTGGGGACTCCCTCGGGGTCATTCAGGGATCCATTTGGGGAGTCCCTCGGGGTCATTTGGGGGCCATTCCGGGATGGTTTTGGGGACTCCATCGGGTCCTCCCGGGGTCATTTAGGGGTATTCCGAGATCTTTTTGGAGACTCTCTGGGGGTCATTTGGGGGACATAACCCCCAAATAACCTCGAGGGAGTCCCCAAAACCATTCCGGAATGACCTCGGGAGAGCCCCCAAAAGATACCGGAACGACCCCTAAATGACGCCGGGAGGACCAGATGGAGTCCCCAAAACCATCCCGGAATGTCCCACAAATGCCCCGAGGGAGTCCCCAAAACCGTCCCGGAATGATCCCCAAATGACCCCGAGGGACTCCTCAAAACCTCCCCGTAATGATTTCCAAATGACCCCGCGGGAGTCCCCACAGCCATGCCAAAATTACCCCTAAACGACCCCGAGAGAATCCCCATAAATATCCCGGAACAACCCCCAAATTACCCCGGGGGAGTCCCCAAAACTGTACCGGAATGATCCCCAAATAACCCCGAGGGAGTCCCCAAAACCGTCCCGGAATGATCCGCAAATGACCCCGCGGGAGTCCCCAAAGCCATGCCAAAATTACCCCTAAACGACCCCGAGAGAGTCCCCATAAACATCCCGGAACGACCCCCAAATACCCCGGGGGAGTCCCCAAAACTGTAGCGGAATGATCCCCAAATGACCCCGAGGGAGTCCCCAAAACGATACAGAACGAGCCCCAAATGACCCCGGAAGCACCCAATGGAAACCCCAAAACCATCCCAGAATGTCCCCCAAATGACCACGAGGGAGTCCCCAAAACCGTCCTGAAATTACCCCCAAAATCCCCAGAGGAGCTTCCCACAATAATAGCAAAAGTAATAAATCTTCCATTAGAATAGAGCTGTAAGTGTGATATCTTATCTGTCAACTGCCTGACAGGATGTTCAATATGACTACTTTTTAGCTTTTTGACAGGGTGTTCAATATGGCGGCGCATATCTTCAGCGGGTGATAGAAAGAAATGCAGAAAGAGATAGCGATAGTCAATTACAAATCAGGTGATCCAATCATCTTGGAATTTTGACGTCTATGCAGAAGATATCACACTTAAGCTAAAGACATTGGTGCTTTATCGGTAACCGTATCGGTAACCTTTTAACAGCTGATTCGACCAACCTTATGAGAATCAATGCAATCGACTATTGGTGCCCCCAAGGTCGTAACCGTGTCGTAGCCAACCAATTGGGTTTTGGTTTACCGTCGTAACGTTAAACAGCTGATTACGTTAGGGATACGACTACAGCGATACGACATACCGCACCAATGCTCCCGCTTTAGTTATCATTCACAATGTTACACGTAAAACATTTTATCTGGCTCACTATCTTTGAGACCGGATGATGCCTATTGTATTCTATGCCGATGCTTGCACCATAACGGCTACAGGTCCCAGCCCACCCTCCGATGAGCTATGTAATAATATAAAAAACAATCTCCTCACAAAATCTTATCATTGTCACCGACCAAATCATCGGCGACCTTATTTACAACATACACAAAACAAATGGCATGCCGGGGTGATTGCATTCCTGTCAACACAGATATGTTTTACGCTGAACGCAGATATGCACTGTGAATGATAACTAACAGGCCAACCTAATAAAACCGCACTGCGTTTTTTTAGCGCACGCAAACAACCGGCGTTTTTTGCCCTAACCCAAATAAGCATGCGTGCGTGCGTAACTGAGCTGTCATATCTGTCAAATTTGTTTCTAAAAATATTGACAAGTTCAAATTTAATACGTTTGATTAACAATTTAACAAAGAAAATAAAAGGAGATAATGGAAATTTTAAGTGACACGGAAGACCTTATTTTATTACGGGAAATGCATCAAAGGCAGCATGGACGCAGATGTAGACGCCAATTATTTAAAACTTGGGATGAATTTGGATTCCAAGCGACTGGCTATGATATTCTGAAGCGCAAAGATCCAGACTTCTTTTATAAGTCCGTGAGGATGTCTTGCGACCTATTCGAAACATTTTTAAGACTGTTGGAACCATATTTACTAAAGGAATCTCGTAGGCCTGCAGTAGATCCAGAGCAGCGTCTTTTTGCTACTCTTTTGTAAGCATATACAAAAATATATTTGCGAATTCGGTAACGTTTTACAAGACGGTGCACCACCTAATTTTTATCGAAAATTATCAAAGGTGGTATCAAAAGGTGCGTCTCGACCTCCGTTTTCAGAATCCGGAAGCGGAAATTAAAATTTTTATTTCTGTCAAAAGATATAAGCAAAAAATCGGTTCTAATTTTCATGTGGTTGTTGTTTTTCCGTCAGATTTGTTGTACACACTTACACACTAATGCAGAAAGGTGTTCTGCGTGCATTTAGTTTTGATCCCCAAAAGGGTGTCGGACCCACCCAGGGTAATTTTTATAAGCGCGGCCGAAGGCCGCCAACGCAGAAAGGTGTTCTATGCAAAAAAAACTATGGATCAGGTCCCATATTTCGGACCCGCTCTGGGTAATTTTACGGTTTTTTGTGAATAACTTTCGACAGAAAGATTTCCGTTTTCGGATTCTTAAAACGGAGGTCGAGACGTGTCTTTTGATACCACCTTTAGTAACTAACAACCGTTATTTTAAATACTAATGAAATAAAAATTTGAGAATAAATAAATAATATTTTTATTTACTAAAATTCAAAATTTGTACTTATTGTATCTATGTTTATGTTTTTTAAGGTTTTACAAACAAATGGCACATCTTTGTTATGTATTTTGTACTTTACGGATATACAGACCCGGTAAAATAATAGCAGTGGTACTTTTTATCATACTTCGTCAATTTATTTCTCTTTTTTATTTTTGATAATTTATGAAAAAACTTTTGTAAATTTTGTCGCAGAAACTATGCAAACCAATCTCAAAAACAGTCCCAAAAAAATTCTAAAGCTCGAATATTTCGAAGTTTTCGATTTAGAGCTTTCAGATGTTTGTTGAGTATGCAGCTCTTTAGCCAATTCAATTTTATTTTAATGAAAATTAGGTTTTAAGACGATCGTTTTCTTTCATATTGTGATCGCTGCAGCTCGGACGATGACTCGAAATTTAACATCAAACTAATTTAACGTTGAAATGTTTGAGAGAAAGAGAGTTTATTTCTAGAACAGGGATTAGAATATAAATGTGATGACAATCGAACAAATAATGGAATTGTACAAATTAAACTTACCGCGGTTGCGTCTCGTCCGGCTTACTTTCAGCGAATGATATTGACAAGAGACAATCGCGGTTTACATTCCAATGCATACATACAAACAGATGATTCACAATAAATACAAGTAACAAATGATCGACAGGGTTGCGTGCGGCCGTGCTGCCACACCCCCGCCCCCGTGAATCAACAAGATTCACTAGATTCTACGTCCAACAAAGCCAATTTGGATGCAGCTCGCCGCCACGTTCCTTTCGAAGTACGCACGTCCGCTTGCCTGACGACGCCATCCACTCCTGGGTAGACTTGTTCTATAATGCCTCGACACCATTGATTACGTGGTATGGAACTGTCGCAAATAAACACAATATCGCCAATCTTCAAGGATCTTGTAGCCTCACACCATTTCGCACGACGGGTTAGTGTTGGCAAATACTCTGCAATCCACCTCTTCCAGAAGTGATCTCGTAGTTGGCGAGCAATCCTCCACTGCTTTCGCAGAGCACATAGCCTTTCGGGCTGTACATGAGTCGCTGGTGTGTGCGCAGTGTTGGCCGTGCCGAGCAAGAAATGGTTTGGCGTGAGTGGTTCCTCCTGGTCAGGTGATATTGGCAGATGAGTGAGAGGACGAGAGTTGACGACGTTTTCCGCTTCGATCAAGAAGCAAATCAGTGTGTGTTCCTTCGGACATCTCTCTTTCAGTGTTTGACGCAGCACTCGTTTTACGCACTGCACCATCCGTTCCCACGCACCACCCTCGGATGGATTGATCGGACAGTTGAACCACCACTCCACTCCTTTACTTGACATTTCTGCCTGCAAGCGCTCGCAGTCGAATACTTCACTAAACCGTTTAGCTTCTTGATTGGCGCCCACAAAATTTTTTCCATTGTCTGACCTTATTCTCACGGGAACTCCGCGACGATTGATGAAGTTGCGGATAGTTATGATACACGCATCTGTACTTAAGTCATGAGCGAGTTCCAAGTGTATCGCCCTAATGGTGAGGCAGGTGAACAGTGCCACCCAGCGTTTCTCTTGACGTCGGCCGATCGTGACAATGATAGGGCCAAAATAATCGAGGCCGGTGTAGGAGAACGGTCTTACGTACGGCGTTAAACGATCAACGGGCAATGGGCCCATAGTGGGTACAACTGGCGCCGCTCTGGACAATCGACAGACTTGACAGCTACTAATAACGGTTCGAAGTAACTTACGCAATCGGGGTATCCAATATTTTTGACGGATTTCGCAGATTGTTGCTTCTGCGTTTTGATGTTTCATGGCAACGTGATGGTGTTTCACTAGAAGCTTTGTTAGCGGATGATTTGAGGGTAATATAATAGGACGTCGAGTGGGAACTGGTAGCCATTCTGCGGCGTCGATGCGACCTTTCACGCGAAGGATACGATGCTCATCTATGTAAGGCGAGAGTTTGTAGATCACACTTGACCGAGAGATGGGAGTGCCTTTTTCGAGCAAACGGAGTTCTGCGGCGAACGCTTCAGCTTGAACCTGGCGATAAATAACTGTCTTTGCCGCTTCCAATTCCCATGACGTTAATCCATAGACCTCATCAGGTTGCTTACCGTTGCGGCATCGCCCCACGAAACGAGTCACCCATCCAATTGTTCGGATCAGTCTGCAAAAAGATGTAAAACGGTTGTAATCGACAAAAATATTACTCACAACGGCCAAGGCATGTATCGGTCGGAGTTCTTCATCGCCGGAAGCGTCAGTTTCTTGGATTTCGGGGCCTGTTGGCCAATACTCTTTTCTCATTCGCAAAAACTGAGGGCCACTTAACCAACACGATTCGGACTCAGTGCAAGTGCGTCTAGCTCGGGTGGCTTCGTCGGCAACGTTATGACCTGTTGGTATCCATCTCCAACTACATAATGTTGTAGCGGCTATGATTTCCGCCACTCTGTGGGCGACAAATGGTTTATATCGTCTATGTTCGCTGCGTATCCACTTGAGTACGGTTGTTGAATCGGACCATAGGACACAATCGGATATGACAACCTCATGCTCCTCACGGATTGTTTGCATCAATCTTGTGCCGAGAACTGCGGCTTGCAGCTCGAGCCGCGGCACAGTGAGTGGCTTCAGTGGAGCGCAGCGTGATTTTGAGCAGACGAAGGATACGCTTATTTCACCAGCCGAGTTTTCGATCCTCCAGTATGCCACTGCTGCGAACGCCTGTTCGCTAGAATCAACAAAAATGTGCAGCTGAATATCGTTTGGCTTTTCGCACCGAAAGTAGTATCTTGGAATTTGCAAACATGTGGTTGATGGAAGTCGTTGTTGCCATGAACGCCAAGCATCATTGAGATCGTCGGCTAATTGTTCATCCCATTTAATCTTCCTTCGCCAAATTTCACGCATTAATAATTTCGCTGTAATCGTAAGGTTGTTGAGAAATCCGAGGGGGTCGAATATCGACATTACAATGCTGAGCAGTTCTCGTTTGGTGGGTTTCCGTTCGCCAGTGTTGATGGCGTCGTCTATTTTGTGGAATCGAAGTCTAAAGGTGAAACAGTCGGTAGACGGCTGCCAGACCATACCAAGAATTTTCTCAACGGCTATCCCTTCCTTGCTAAGAATGGGTATGGCAAATTCCGTCCCGTTGAGTGCCTCCAAAACTTCTTGCGAATTCGATGTAAAGCGGCGTAACTCGAACCCTGCAATCTTATGGATGTCACGCACTTTCTTCGCTACGTCAATTGCTTCCTTAGCATCGTTAAAACTATCAACGAAATCATCCACATAATGTCGTTCAAGGATCGACTTCACGGCTCGAGGAGACTTGTCTTGGTGTTCTAGGGCGTTCAGGGATTTCACATACTGGGCGGCACATGGAGAGCAAGCCGCTCCGAACGTCATTACTACCATCTCGAATACCTCTGGTTGTTTTGATGTGTTGCCGTCACGCCATAGGAAACGTTGTGAACATCGGTCCTCCTTACGTATGCGTACCTGATGGAACATTTCCTTTATATCGCCACATACTGCTACTGCTCCTTCCCGAAAGTGGAATAGCACGGACGGCAGAGGCTGGTATTCTTGTGGACCCTTAAGCAACTGGGAGTTGAGAGAAACACCATGGGACTCAGCTGCAGCATCAAACACTAGGCGAAGTTTTCCAGGCTTGTTAAGATTGGTCACCCCAAAGTGTGGCAAGTACCAAGTTTTTTGGGAGCTTTGTGCTGCTTCATCTGGCGTGAGTCTACGCGCGTAGCCCTTGGTGACGTAAGAGTCCATGATGTCCTTGTACGCATTGGCGAAATCTGGATCTTTTTGCATGCGCCTTTCAATACCGACCAAACGTTTGTACGCAGCTGAGTAGCTTTCAGGGAGATGGACGTCGTCTGTTTTCCAAAGCAGGCCGGTTTCGTAGTGCCCGTCTACATGGCGCGTGGTTGAGGCAAGCAATGAACGTGCTCGCACGTCTGCCTTGCCCTCAATGGGTGGTGATGACCTTACTCCAAACCCTTCGGTGCTGAAATAGTCAGCAATCATGACGTCAAGCCTTTGCTCAGACGTATGCCCTACGAAGAGACTTGTGTTCGATTCTGGTGAAGGGGCTGTTGAGGGTCCAAATACTGTCCACCCCAGCTCAGTGTGGGCGGCATACGGCCCGTTGGCATTGATTCTTATGGTCTCACTCGGAAGTCCTAAGTGGCAGTGATCTAGCCCTATGAGTAGTTTTGGTGTAGCCCCGTTATATGGTACTAGTGGTAGAAATCGTTTATGACTAATGCTTTGACAAATATCAGTATCGCTCAGAGTCTGACATGGCAAATTCAGATCACGTACACTGTAGACATGGCGAAGCGTGTGCTTTTTATTTATACCACACCCGCTAACCAACATGCTGACCACTGAAGCAGGCTGGTGTGCCTTGTGCCCACCAAACCACTGCACATTTAAGCTTCGCGCTTCACCCTTGAGACCCAACTCCTCGACTAGTGAACTGTCGATCATGGTAACGGAAGAACCTTCATCAAATAAAGCGTAAGTGTCAACTGTATTCCCATCATTTTACAACGCCACGGGCAAAATACGGAAAAGAAGTTTACTAGACTTGACGTTAGTGACGCAACTCAGTACTGATGCTGAGTTTGGGGTACGACGATCTTGTATGTCTGATGCGGACTTCTCCGCAGGACGGTGCACAGGGATAGCATCGTGAAGCAGCTTATGATGCGTTTTCTTGCAGCCATTGGATAAGCAAGTTTTGCGTCGGCGACACTGTCGCGAGGAGTGGCCTCTAGCTAGGCATGCGAAGCATAATCGTTGGCTTTTTACAAACTTCCACCTGTCTGCTACACTCGCGTTCAAAAAACGTTCACATTCCTGAAGTTTGTGATAATTTTGACACATGACACATTTGGACTTATGAGTTGGTTGCTCTTCTACGGCGTGTAGTACCACCCGACGTTTTGGCTCACGTGGCTCGTGCTCTTGGACTTTGCAAATTAAACTGGCTATTTCACTTAGCCATTCGCTTAAGTGAACGACAGTAGGATACGGTTGTATCGCGGATGAGTAGCGCGCCCATTCAAGGCGCTTTGACATTGGTAACTTGTTGATTAGCTCGGAAATCAAGGTTGGATTTGCTAAATGTTGATGACCGCCGGCGGTCTGTAAAAAGGCAGACAAATTTTTTACTTTAGTAGCAAGTGATATTATCTTGACAACTCCGTTTTCCGATATAGGGCTAATTTCCTTTACCGCAGCTAGCTGGCTTTGAATGAGCTGCTCTGGTCGACCGAACCTAAAACGTAGTTGCGCGATAACGGCGTCGACGTTGTCGGGGTGAATAAGCAGCGATTTCACAGTCTCTCTAGCTTCACCCTTTAAACTTTTTTGAAGGCGTTGGTTATTTTCCAACATCGAATACCCGTATGCAGACGTAGATTCTATAAACGCATTGATGAAGAGTGGCCAATCCTCAGCTAGTCCACTGAACTCTGGAAGATCTTGGAGTTTCCTTGGAAACGTTAAGGTAGACGGCATGCTGATGGGACGGCTGACGGGTGGCGGTGGCAATGTGTTGTTTACGTTGCCGTATGAAGACGATATAGCAGGAGTTGAATCTAGAGACGCGCTGTATCCTGATGCTGACTGAAAGGCGGGGACCGCATTGTAGCCAGGGGCATTTGAGCTACCAATATCTGTAGCGGCGAACGAACGTGTGGCGTGAGGCATTGTCCCGTAAATTGCTTCAACGGAATTAGCGCTAAAGACTCCGGTGGTTGTAGTTGGAGCTGCGTTATGATATGTCGTTGCAATATTTTTTGCGGCGGCAGCGAATGGCACGGTGGAAAACGATGCTACGGCGCGGTTGGCAAAAGTAGTTGCGTCGACGTTGACGCTGGCAGAATAGCCGGCGCTGGCAAATGGGGCAGCGCAGTTGGCTGGCTTGGCGCTGGCAGCGGGTGCGCCTGACATGGCTTTATATGGAACGCCGGCATAGTTGGCGCTGGCAATAGAAGCGCCTGCCAGTGCACAATATGAATCACCATCATTATTAGCGAAAGCGGGTTTAGTCGCACTGGCAACAGAAGCGCGTGACATGGCACTGTATGAATCACTGGCAAGATTGGCGAATGTGGCACTGGCGGTTGTAGTACCTGGTATGGCATTGTAAACATCACTGGCAATTGTGGTTGAAACAATAGCACCCAGCACGGAGGAAGTTGGCATTGCGATACAGAAGGCATTAGATGAAGCAGTGGGATCAGGCGCGGCAGAATGGCCCGATTGCATTGCGTTGTGGGTAGCGCGGACGAAGGAAGCAGCGTTTGGCGCAGCGGCGTCGGCTGAGGGCGCAACAGAGCTTTGTACGGTGGCGTAGGACATGGGAAAGTTAACGGGATGCATTACTTGGTTGGAAGATTCGTAGATATTTCCATTTGTAACGGGAGTTGACATCGTATGATGTTGGACCGCTAATTTTAGTTGGCAGTTCTGCGCCTCATTCTCCCTAACCTTGTTATGCACCCTTTTCAACTCACTCTCCAATGCTGCGATTTGTTTCTGAAGCACAGATATGACGTTATTATGTGCCTCTACGTTGTTGACGTTGTTAGCGCCACCCTCTTCTTGCAGCCGCTGGCTGTTTCCTTCACCGCTTACCACTTCTGCTTGTAAATTACTTTGCTGTACTTGTTGAGCGATGTTGTTGCCTTCGACGCTACTCATTGCTACGTTTATTGAATTTTCTGGTGTATTTGCTTCACTTTCTGTTGGCTGATCCTCTTGGAAACGTGGACTTTTCCTCCGTACCGGTGTTCGCGGTAAAGTCCCCAATGGCATGTTAATTAAATGGAACAATATATATAATAAATTTCACCAAGCTGCTTTGCAGCAACATACATATACATTTAGTATGACGAAAGAAAAAATGTACTTATTGTTTAGACAGCATACAAAAACGCCGGTAACGGTGCTCCCTTCCAGTGATGAAATTATTTGCCAATGCAAACTTTATAGAAATTGCATCGCGAAATAAAGATGTGATCGCTGCAGCTCGGACGATTACTCGAAATTTAACATCAAACTAATTTAACGTTGAAATGTTTGAGAGAAAGAGAGTTTATTTCTAGAACAGGGATTAGAATATAAATGTGATGACAATCGAACAAATAATGGAATTGTACAAATTAAACTTACCGCGGTTGCGTCTCGTCCGGCTTACTTTCAGCGAATGATATTGACAAGAGACAATCGCGGTTTACATTCCAATGCATACATACAAACAGATGATTCACAATAAATACAAGTAACAAATGATCGACAGGGTTGCGTGCGGCCGTGCTGCCACACATATAATGAATGATGATATAGAAGAAAATGAGCAACACCATCGACAACAAAATTCTCAAAACTAAACGTTGGCCAATATCGTTTTGAAACTTGCACTTCTTTAAAGTAAAATTGAATTGGCTACAAAGCTGCATACTCAACAAACATCTGAAAGCTCTAAATCGAAAACTTCGAAATATTCGTAGAATTTTTTCGAGCTTTAGAATTTTTTTGGAACTGTTTTTGAGATTGGTTTGCATAGTTTCTGCGACAAAATTTACAAAAGTTTTTTCATAAATTATCAAAAATAAAAAAGAGAAATAAATTGACGAAATATGATAAAAAGTACCACTGCTATTATTTTACCAGCGAACAGAAAATAGAATATCAGTCGAAATTTTTATCACTGAATTGTTTTGAGTATGTGATTTTGTAGCCCAATAAATTTTAAGCAACCAACAAAAAATTGTTCACATTTTATGGGCGAAAATCTGAAATACCCTCGAAAAAAATTGTCAAAAATCAAGGCGAATTATGAGAGATCTATAATTTGTACTTTGTTGTACTAAAATTTATTGGGCTACAAAACCACATACTCAAATCAATTCAGTGATAAAAATTGCCACTGCTATTTTTCTTTTCTCAGGTGTATGAATCAGTCGAGAGTGATAACTTTTATATTAATTTATAAATTATAATGTTTCAATTTGTTTGAAACAAGTGCTAAGATGCAACTCGTCCTTTTGCGATTGAGACAGCCTTGCAAGTTTAGATTTAAGCAAAGAGAAAAATATTTCGTCTTCTTGCGTATTAGCCGCAGAGTACCTTTCCCGCATCTTTATCAAAACGTCTTCAAAAAGGTCATCCACCTTTTTCTTCTTCGGCGGCTCACGAGGTGAAGGGCGTTTGTCTGGTGGCTTAGGAGAATCTACATTGGTAACTGGACTGGAAGTAGAAAAAAAGATTTAATAAAAGTTTATTATAGGCGTTCAAAGTATATAGCAATTTAAATTTTTGTAAATGATCCCAAATAAGCCTCAAAATTGGAAATTTTTTTTTGAATGAAAGATTTTCGTGATTGTTACGATATCCGACGGATGCTTTGCGGAGGGATTGCGGATCGATCCGCGACAAAACAAAAAACTCAATGATATTTGAAACTGCCCTGGGTTTCGTTATGAAATATTTCATTGAATCACAAAGACAAACGTCTGGACATCGAAACTTTCACTTAAATGCTAGAGTACTTTACGTCTGCGATAGACAGCTAAAATACATCCATAAATCTCGGTACCAACAATTCAAAAACGGTAATAAACATTTCATAGGCCTAATTATTCCTTTTGATTTTACGCTACCGACATTTTTGAAGGTGTTTTAGCAGTCGATATACTAGTGGAAACATTAGCGACACTCAGGCACAAATATTTACTTTAATATAAAAAATTTTGGTAATTCCTTACAAAAGCATGACACTGCTAATACGCGTCCAAAAATAGTGATGTCAAACGACGCGTCTTGACACCAGTATTAATAATCCGAAGGCGGAAATAAAAATTTTAACTCGTTCAAAAGATATTAACGAAAAACCGAAAAAATACCTGTGGGTACCTCCGAAAACGGGGGTGGCATCCATAGTATTTTTGCGCAGAACACCTTTCTGCATTGGCGGCCTTCGGCCGCGCTTATAAAAAATTACCCTGGATGGGTCCAACACCGGTTTTGATACCAAAACTATAACCGCGCAAAACAATTTTTTTTGTGGGTACGAAATTACAACAATCACATGAAAATCTCAAACTTCAACTGCAAATATCTCCGGACACAGATACAATTTTTATTTTCCGCATTCGGATTGTTGTTGTCGAGGTCAATACGCGCCTTTTGACACATCTTTCGATATTTTTGGACGCGTATTAACAGTGTCATGCTGTCGTAAAGAATTACCAAAATTTCCTTACCTTCCCTCCTCTGCAGATTCTTCAATAAACTGCATCGTGCTGAACAGCTTCCACTGCTTTCTAAAGCTGGTGCCAGCACCTGACCGCCCTGCATCCTCGGATTTATCCTTCCTATATCGATCGCACAAAGAACGCCAGCGTGTTTTGCAGTTATAGGCTGAAAAACAATAAAATAATTATTAAAATACAAAAATAAACCACCGCCAGCATTTACTTACCATTGCTGTTGATTGCTTCTGCAACTGCTTCCCATGCTGCATCCTTTGCAGCTTTATTTTTATAAAGCGCCGAGGATTTGTTGTACAAACAAACGTGCGCTTGCACGGCAGTAATAAGCTGCTCATTACAAATCTGAAATAAATCCAAAAAGGTTATAATTTAATAAAAATATATAATTTTTTACGAAAATTAATTCTTACCTCCATTTTAGCACGAAACAAAATTACAATTTGTAAATAAAAACTAAACGTCAGCTGGCAGTAAACGTCAAATCTAAATGTCACGCAAAACAAAAATTGGAAATCGAGTTAGGTTTTCACGCAGAAAATTCAATTTGGGTTGCTCTCATACAAGTTGTATGTGCATGAGACATTTTTGACAGAAAATGTCTTGCGTGCGTTTATATTAGGTTAGCCTGTAAGTGTGATATCTTATTTGTCAAATGCCTGACAGGATGTTCAATATGGCTACATTTTAGCGTTTTGACAGGGTGTAATATGGCGGCGCCTATCTTCAGCGGGTGATAGAAAGAGTTATAGAAGGAGACAGCGATAGTCAAATACAAATCAGGTGATCCAATCACTTTGGAATTTTGACGTCTATGCAGAAGATATCACACTTAGGGCCGTTTTATCGACTGCGTGCTAAAATTTATCTCTCCTTCAAACGAAATTTTGTTTTCTGTAGTGCTTGTTTTGTTTATTCCGTCGAAAAATTTAACAGGCAGTCAATCCAGCCTTTAAAATTTATCGCCTCGAAAACCACAAAACAGCTGATTGTCAAGTGAATTTATTTTGAAAGAAAATTAAAAAATAAATAAAATTAAAATTGCTATGGAAAACCGACGTGCGTTTTATGTGCATGCACTGGAAGAAGCATATGAGGAAACAAGTGAGCGAACTATAGCCAAGAGGACTTTTCGCAACCGCTTGGATTATTTTGAAGAGTACACGGAGGAAGAATTCACGGAAAGGTTCCGGTTGACAAAATGCACCTGTATGGATATTTTAAGTCGCATTGAAAGCGCTATTACGCCCAGCACTAATAGGACAGTTATAAATAGCAGTGTTTACTTTTGCTACTCCAGAGCAACTGCTTGGTTGCTGTGCCTCCGTTAGTATTGGTCTAATGACTGCTGTGTATGATCCCATGACCAGGTTTGGTTTTAGGCCACAGTTTCTGCTGAATATTCTTTTGCTCCAGAGTGGTAATAGCAATAAAGGTTTTATTCCACGAATAATCCAAATCTGAACTTAGACAAAGCATAGGACCATGGGGTAAACCTAAATCAAATATTTAAATGTTATAAAAGCAAATGTTAACCACATAGCTATGAGCTACGTCCATGTTATCCACACCGAAACGAACTGCCGAAGCCAGTTCCAGCTTAGTTAACCCATTTTATACTCGAAAAACACACATTTCCCATTTGTCTCCATGCTCTATTGAAGTTCAAAGCCAGACCAATAGCAAAAATAACACTACAAAAGAGCAAAGCATAAAGCTGGGTATTGTCTTCACGCGTGAAAAATTTTGCAAGTGTCCTAGAAACCATTTGAAATTGCAATTTCAGTGCCTAGAATGAAAAATGTGTTCCTATCATCGTATCCCATCTTATTCAATCCTTTCCACGTCTTGAACTTGTTTTTTCATGGCTTAATTGCCTTGGCAAAATTTTTTGCCTTGAAATGTTGCTAACGCCTATAATTCCAAATCCTTTGATTTTACGATTTGAAAAACTATTCTACAAGGTAGCAATACTATGCTAGAAACCTTTGTTATACTTCATTTATCTGACCACAAAAAGCAATTAATACTCTTCATTTATATATTTTTCAGACGAACCAATGTTACACCAAAAACTAAGCTTTTGCTAACACTCAGGTTTTATGCAACAGGAAGTTTTTTAATAACTGTGGCCGACTTTTGTGGAGTAAGCGTACCCACGGCATGCAGAGTATTAAGAGAAGTGTCCAATGCTATTGCATCACTCTCTAAGGATTGGGTGAAATTCCGTGATCCAGCTGGCATGGAGCAAACTGTATTCGATTTTTATAAAATCGCAAAATTTCCCAGAGTTATTGGGGCTATTGACTGTACCCACCTTAGGGTGCAATCACCAGGTGGTGACAATGCGGAAATGTACCGCAATAGAAAGGGTTATTTTTCACTCAATATTCAAGCGGTGTGTGATGCAAACTTACGTTTTCAAAATTTAGTAGCGAGGTGGCCAGGATCTGCTCACGACAATCATATATTCAACTGTAGCCGTTTGAAATACCTACTGGATACGGGATATTTTAAAGACTATATGATCCTTGGGGACAGTGGCTACAAAAAATGTCGATATATGATGACTCCCCTACTAAATCCACAATCTGCGGCAGAAAGGTTATATAACGAGTCCCAGATTCGTACTCGGAACACCATAGAGCGAACTTTCGGAGTTTGGAAACGACGTTTTCCAATCTTATCTATGGAAATTCGAGTATCAATGGACACCGTTATGGCAATTATATCGGCTTGCGCAGTTCTTCATAACATTGCTATATCTGCGAAAGATCCGCTTCCTCCAATGATATTGAAATATCACCATCACAAATTTTAGAGGAACCTGAAACCAGCTTTAGAACCGACGGAGACTCAACTCCGAGAACTGTTTTGATAAGCGACTATTTTGCAAGATACATTTCAAATACAAAGGCCGGGTTTTTCAGTTGAAGTTTAAACTACAGTCAAAGTTGACTGGAGTTTATTAGAGTCACTTTGTTCATTTTCAAAAAATTTTGCTGCCTATCTTGATTTAAATAGTCAAAGTGGCAGGGTTAAACTCTAGTCAACTTTGACTGGAGTTTAAACTTGAAGTGAAAAACCGGGCTTAAATACTATATTATTTTTTCTAAATTCTAGTTTTTATTTACAGGCTATCAAGACCAGCTTAACAGGATGGGTGTAATTTTACATTATATTCTAATCATATACCCCTTCGCGTGATTGTAGCTGCACTCATATTGCCATGTTTTTGGATGTGCTTTGACCTTGTATTTAAAGTTTGTTCAAGCACACCGTGTCACATGAAAATGTACACTCGCCAGCATATGTCTGCGTACAGGTAGTTTTTTGCAATTTTTATCAACTTTAGCCTCAGTAGAATAATTTTAGCAAATTTCCATATAAAAAAATACGTTTAAAAATTTGTATGAAAAAAAATTGCCAAAAATCAGGAAAATTTTTTACGAACTTGAGACTAACACCTTATTATAGCAAAATAAAATGTGCTACAAAACTGCGTACTCCAACAAATACCAAAAATTTTGAGAAAAAACTTGAAAATTTTCATGATAATTGGTAGAATTTTTGCGAAATTTGCATAATTTTTTCAGATATATTTTACAATTAATCTATTAGATCTTGATCCATACTTGTATAGGAAATTAGCTAAAATTATTCTACTGTGGCTGTGTGTGAAAAAATTTTCCTGATTTTTGGCAATTTTTTTTCATACAAATTTTTAAAAGTATTTTTTTATATGGAAATTTGCTAAAATTATTCTACTGAGGCTAAAGTTGATAAAAATTGCAAAAAACTACCTGTACGCAGACATATGCTTCCTAGTGTATTAAATACATGTTCGCATTTTTTAAACGTACTAGATTTTAACAGAGATATAATAGTTTTCCTCTCAGCCAACATACGGTGTTCCACAAAAGTCAACGTACAGCAAAATTTAAAAAAAAAATCACTTTTTTTCCGGGGGATACAATTTGTTTCATAATTTATTAATATTGTTACGAATATTAGCAAACTAAGGAGTGCTGCCGTCTCTAAGCCGATGCTAAGCAGTGACGTGAATGCACATCAATAATTCAATCATTATGTATCTACATAAACGAAACAATAACTGCGTCTACATATATGTACCATGTACGTATACGAGCAGCGGAGAGTCAATGCACTAACACATGCATATATCTGAGATACTCCTATAAGTATGCAATGAGAAAAACTATAAAATTGTGCAATTGTAGTTACAGCTGAGAAGTTTGAGAACTACTGGATTAGTAGATTCTGGAAGCGCCTAGAAGATGTATACAATTGTGCAATTTTAGTTATAGCTGAGAAGTTTGAGAGCTCATGGATAATGCTAGTAGATTCTAGAAGATGCTAACGAGGAAACCAAAGAGTATAAAAGGCAACAGATGTAGAGGCGATGTAATTCAGTTTGATTTGAGTTGTCAATCAGTTTCGATTAAGACGATATCTAGCGAGCAATAGCAGTATTATTTTGAATAGTAGAGTTTCATTTGAACTATCAATCAGTTTGGTTGTTAAGCAAGTTATTCGTTGCAAAGTATAAGTGTTATTGTGAAGTACTTTCATAAAGGCCATTTTTCCATTATTCAAAATTGGAGTTATTTATTCAACAATTTAGCGATACGAACGTTGGCAGAAGATTGCAAATAAGAGGATTTGCAAGTGAATTCGTTACAATTGGTGTCAGAAGAGGAATTGTTGAATTAATTCCGGAGGACAACAAGGACATGGCAAAGTTCAATGAATTGAAGATCCAGCAACTGAAGAAGGAGTTGGAGAGCCGTGGATTGAATACAAGCGGCGTTAAACTCGAACTTCAGGCACGGCTACGAGAGGCAATGGAAGCAGAAGGAATTGATGTGGACGAGTATGTCTTTTATCCTGATGGGGACGAGACAACACAAAAATAGAAGAGAAAACCGAAACATCGCAGACAGTTACGAGTACAGACTTGAACATGATATTGGTTGCAATAGCTGCTCAAACATCGACAGTAACATCAATGTCATCACAAATATCATCCCAACTAGAATCACAGGAGGTACGCATTTCAGAAATGGCGTCGCAAGTAACATCACAATTGGAAGAACAGAAAACGTATATGTCATCACAGATGGAATCCCAAGAGACACGAATAACATCGAAGATGGAAGAACAGAAGACGTATATGATATCCAAACTGGAATCGCAGGAAACTCATATAACATCACAATTGGAAGAGCAGAAGACATATATGGCATCCCAGCTGGAATCACACGAGACACGCATTTCAGAAATGTCGACACAGATTACATCAAAGATGGAAACACAACTGAAAGAACAAGAGGCGCGTATATCATCAAAACTCGAAGCGCGTATAGACGAGAAAATAACGCAGTTTGAAGAAAAATTCGAGGCAGAGGTGGATGCGTTGAGAGGTCGTATACAGGAATTGCAACTTAATCGGCCGGCTGCTTCAGCGAGTAATACGAAGGTAAAAACTCCATCTTTTGACGGTTCTGTTCCTTTCCAGGTCTTCAAGCTACAGTTTGAGAAGACCGCAGCAGTGAACGACTGGAATGCTGAAGATAAAGTTGCTGCATTGTTCGTAGCTTTAAAAGGACCAGCTTCGGAAATCTTACAGACCATCCCAGAGTACGAGCGGAACAACTACGAAACATTGATGAGCGCTTTAGAGAGACGTTACGGAAGCGAGCATAGGAAACAGATATTCCAAATTGAGTTGCAAAACCGCTACCAAAAAAGCAAATGAGACATTGCAGGAGTTTGCTTCAGATATTGAAAGATTGGCTCATCTTGCAAATGCGGACGCACCCGTGGAATACACTGAAAGGGTAAAAATCCAGAGCTTCATAAATGGCATACGAGATGTGGAAACGAAGCGGGCTACATATGCGAATCCAAAACTAACGTTTGCTAAAACGGTATCGCATGCACTGACTCAGGAAACAGCCTCACTTTTGAGTAAGCCAGCGTACAAAGCTCATCGCGTGGAAGTGGAAAAGCCAGACTGGGTAGACGTAATTTTGGAAGCATTGAAGTGTACGCAGCAGAAGAATAATGATGCAGTCAAATGCTTTAAGTGTGGAAAGCCAGGGATATTGCGCGTTATTGCAACACAACCCTAACAGTTCCAACAATGTGGGTGGTCGTAAACGCAGAGCAGAAGGAGATGAGCAAATCTCCAAGACAAATCAATCGTTAAACTAAAGCGAGTCAGCAGCAAGGGGCACAGCTGACTCCCTGAATTGAATGCCCCATAATCTCTATCTCACAATTTGGAAGAAGGTCGAGCAATCTTACTGTCGGAGGACATGTGGATGGAAAGGGACGTTTACTGACTGTAGATACGGGTGCATCTCATTCCATCATTCCAGCGGATTTAGTCAACAAGAAGATAAGACCATTGCATGGAGCAATATTGCGTACAGCCACTGGAGAAGACACCCAGGTAATTGGAGAAGTAGAATGTGAAGTAGCAATTGGGAACGTCACGGTACTACACAATTTTATAGTGGCAGGTATTGTTGATGAAATCATAATTGGAGTGGACTTCTTAATCAACCAAGGCATCAAAATCGATATGCAAAGCAAGACGATGCGATATAAGAACATGGATGTGCCACTTAATTTCGGCTACTAGAGAGGCTACAGCAGTAAACGAGTGCTGGTGGAAGAGAGTCAGCAAATACCACCAAAATCAGAAGCAGTCATCTGGGCAAAAGGTTGATGGAGATTGTGGGACAAACAAATTGTGGGTTGTCGAAACAGCAAATAAATGAGCACTGAACATACTTGTAGGAAAAACCCTGGCTATGACAAAACAAGATGGACGTATTCCGGTAAGAGTACTCAATGAGTTCAAGTCACCATTCAATTTGATCAAAGGAGCTACTTTGGGAAGATGCCAAGAGGCCGAAGTAGTTATTAACTGTGAACAGCTCCAGGAACACGTTTCATCTAGTAATACTGATATTTCAAATGATATCACAGCATGGACGCATGGGCTAGAGGAAGCCTATCAGAGTAAGGCAAAACAACTGCTCATAAAATACGCGAACATATTTGACCAGGATGGTTCCAAACCAGGCCGCACCAATGTTGTGAAACATCAAATTGACACTGGAGATGCGAGGCCGATCCGTCAAGCTCCACGTAGTGTTCCACTGGCGAAGCGGGAAGTTGTGAGTCAAATCATACAAGAAATGAGTGACAGCGGCGTCATCGAACCATCAGCTAGTCCATGGAGCTCACCGGTAGTACTTGTAAAGAAGAAGGATGGAAAAATGAGGTTTTACGTGGACTACCGGAAGTTGAATGACGTTACGAAAAAGGATAGCTGCCCGTTGCCAAGAATTGACGACACTCTGGACTCGCTATCTGGTACGAAATGGTTTTCCACACTGGACTTGAAAAGCGGCTACTGGCAAGTTGAGGTGAAGGAGGAAGATAAAGAGAAAACAGCCTTCAGTGTCGGTGATGGTCTTTGGCAATTTACAGTGATGCCTTTTGGACTTTGTAATGCACCAGCTACTTTTGAGAGACTCATGGACCAGGTACTGAAAGGACTACATTGGAAAACATGCTTGGTGTACCTGGACGACATCGTCGTATTGGGCAAGAGTTTTGATGAACATCTTAAGAACTTGGAGGAAGTATTCCAGAGAATAGCTGGCGCTGGTCTGAAGTTAAGTCCCGAAAAGTGTACGCTGTTTAAAAAGGAAGTAAATTATTTGGGCCACAAGGTAACGACAGAAGGTGTCTGTACAGCGAATGAAAAGATAGAGGCAGTAAAGGATTGGCCAAGACCACAGAATCTGCATGAATTGAGAAGTTTCCTTGGGCTGTGCACATATTACCGCCGATTTGTACCAAATTTTGCCAGCGTAGCCCATAGTCTCCACGAGCTAACAAGAAAAAATAAAGCTTTTGAATTGAAGAAGGAGAAAGAAGTAGCTTTCCAACCATTGAAAGAGCGATTGTGCACTGCCACATTGTTGGCATACCCGATTCCAGGAGCAACGTTTATTCTAGATACAGATGCGAGCGGATATGCTATAGGAGGCGTTTTATCACAACTGGTCGATGGACAAGAGAAGGTAGTTGCATATTACAGCCGTTCAATTGGAAAACCAGAGAGGAACTATTGCGTTCACGGAGAGAACTGTTGGCATTGGTAGAGTGCATTAAACATTTTCACAAATACCTCTACGGCCGGCGATTCCGTGTCAGGACAGATCACGCAGCGTTGAAATGGCTTCTGCAGTTCCATAATCCGGAAAGACAATTGGCACGGTGGATCGAGCGACTACAAAGCTATGACTTTTCCATTGAGCATCGAAAAGGTAGTACCCATGGAAAAGCTGATGCAATGTCACGAAGACCATGTAGTCTGGAATGCAAGCACTGCTCAAAGGCCGAGGCTAAAGAAGACATTATAGATGTCCGGCTAATGACTATAACGTGTACGGATGAATGGGACAAGGAACAACTAAGAAAGTGTCAGCTAGAAGATACAGATATGTCACATGTTATGCAAGGGCTCGAACGAAACGAAAGACCAAGCAGATAGGAGATGTCAGCAGAGAGTTCCATTGCGAAGTCATATTGGGCACAGTGGAACAGTTTAGAATTGATATCCGGTTGCTTGCATCGAGTATGGGAGAGTGAGGATGGTCAATGCAAGAAGAAACTGATAGTTGTTCCCAGGAAGAGGATTCCTGACGTGCTCAGCGAGCTGCACAATGGTCCAAGTGGAGGTCATCTTGGAATCACGAAGACACTCGAGAAAATTAAGCAGAGATTCTATTGGGTTGGTTGCCGTCAGTCGGTCACCGAGTGGATTGCCAATTGCGAGGTATGCAACAGATCGAAAGGGCCCAAAACCCGAAGTCATGGCCAGATGAAGCAGTATATTTCAGGTGCACCATTTGAAAGGATCGCCATGGATGTCGCAGGTCCATTTCCTACTAGCAACCGCGGAAACAAATACGTACTGGTGGTTATGGATTATTTCAGTAAATGGCCAGAGGTATACCCAATCCCAAACCAAGAAGCAGAACCAGTAGCAGAAGTGGTTAAAAACGAATGGGTTGCAAGGTATGGTGTACAAATGGAGTTACATTCTGACCAAGGCAGGAATTTTGAATCAGCTGTGTTCCAAGAAATGTGCAAGAAGTTGGGCATTCGAAAAACACGGACAACTGCATTGCATCCTCAGTCCGATGGTATGGTGGAACACTTCAATAGAACATTGGAGGAGCATTTAAGGAAAGTAGTAGACAAGTACCATAAGGACTGGGATACACACATATCATTATTCTTGATGGCCTACCGATCGGCAATACATGGCACAACGGGCCAAACTCCCGCAAAGGTAATTTTTGGCAATGACCTTCGACTGCCAGCTGATTTGAAGTATGGGATAGATGCCGATGCGGAGATGAATGTCAAGAAATCCACTGGTGTCTTGGAAGAAGAGCTGAGAGAGATATACGATCTGGTAAGGCAACGAGCAAAGATTATGAGTGACAAGATGAAAGCGATGTACGATAAAGCAATTAATTCGGAAGGGTCTCAGGAAGGAGATTTGGTGCTGCTATACAACCCACAACGAAAAAAAGGTTTGTCCCCGAAATTGCAGTGTAACTGGGAAGGCCCATACAAAGTTGTAAAACGGATCAACGATGTAGTGTACCGCATACAAACCATTGGCAAACCACGAACCAAAATGAAAGTGGTTCATTTGGAGAGGCTAGCTGCGGTTAAGTCGAGAAATTTGTCTAATCGGGACGATCAGACTTAGGTGGAGGACAGTGCTACGAATATTAGCAAACTAAGGAGTGCTGCCGTCGCTAAGCCGATGCTAAACAGTGACGTGAATGCACATCAATAATTCAATCATTATGTATCTACATAAACGAAACAAACATTTTTTTTTTTTTTTTTTTTTTTTTTTTTTGTGTTTCGTGGAAGGAGGAAATGCTTTATGCACTGACCGGGATATTTAAGCCTCACTGCGAAACTCTCCGAGTGTAGGACTCCCTTCTTCCATGAAGGCCTACCCACTAAAACCTAACCTCCCACGGCCCGCGCAAATCCCCGTACCTGGGACCGCGTTTAGCATTACTTCGGGTACGGGTGCGCGCTACGTGAGCTCTATGGCTACTCTCACGCTAATGGGCTAGGCATCCGTCTTCTCGTTTACTGGTAAGTATATGCCTCACATATGTGCTGACCGTATCCCATCTGTCTCTTCGACAGGTCATGTTATTAATGACACTGCCCGGGGATAGGTCGCCAAGTACCTCTTCTACCCTCCTTCGCTGATGGGAGAAGTGCCTGCATTCGAAGAAGGTGTGGCGTACATTGTCTATTTCCCCACAGTACAGGCAGCTCGGGCTATCAACCTTACCCATTCTGTGTAGGTATTTGCGGAAGTAACCATGTCCCGTTAGAAACTGGGTCAGGTAAAAGTCTACCTCTCCGTGCGGTCGCTTCAACCATGGATCAAGTTCAGGGATTAGTTCCCTAGTCCACTTTCCTACGATGCTGTTGCTCCACTGATCTTGCCAACATCGGATCGATTCTTCTCGCGCCTGCATGGCAACAGCAGCTCTACTTGCTTGCGATCCGTTGTCATATATTGTTTTTCTTTCCTCAACGAGAAGATATATCGGTATGGTTCCCGCAACGACCAGGACAGCTTCAGCTGATACCGTGCGGTAAGCCGAAGATATTCGCAGCGCCCCTCTGCGTTGGACCGAGGTGAGGGCGACTCGGTTCTTCCGGTATTTCATTGCGTCCGCCCAGATTTCTGCACCATATAAGAGTATAGAATCCGAGGCTGATGCAAGCAACTTCCTTGTGCATGGCTTTGGGCCACCTGTGTTTGCCATTAATCTACTCAACTGCGCTATTATGCGCGCAGCTCTTTCGCAGGTCCCTCGTATGTGATCCGAGAAGTTGAGTTTGCTGTCTAACCTCACTCCCAGATATTTCGTTGAAGCGAGTGTTTCTATTGCCTGGTCCCCAACCATCATGTTCCTGGTAGTGGGAATACGTTTCTTTGTGAGGATGACGATCTCTGTTTTGGCTGTTGCTAACTGGAGACCGTGCTCAGCCATCCACCTATTTACATTACGCATGACCTGGTTTAATTTTAGCTGTGCCAGCTCGCAGCTTGGTGCTGTTATCACAGCTGCCACGTCGTCTGCAAATGCAACGAGGAAGGTGCTTTCTGGCATGTCTAATCGAAGAAGACTGTCGTAAGTTATATTCCAGAGATCGGGACCTAGTACCGAACCCTTGGCTGCTCCACCTGTTATTTTTACCTTTTTTTGACCGTGAGTACTTTCATATATTAGATACCTCTCTCTTAGGTAGTCCCTTAAAATTTCTAACAAATATTGCGGTACTTTGAAAGTGCTTTCTAGTGCCTCAAGCATGTCCTCCCACCTAGCTGAGTTAAAAGCGTTTTTGACGTCCAGCGTGACCAGCAACACTATAGGTCTTGCTCTGTGGCACGCTGTCTCGGATTTCTTGACTGCGTCTATAACTTCTGCTATGGCATCTATTGTAGAGTGCCCCCTCCGAAAACCATGCTGTCTGGGCGACAGTCCTCCGGCGTCCTGTAACGCCCTGGTGAGGCGTTGCTTCAGGAGACTCTCCATCAATTTTCCTGCTGTGTCCAACATACATAGGGGACGGTAGGATGATGGAGAGTTGGGATCTCCTTTCCCTTTTGGAATGAGGACCAGTCGTGCTGTCTTCCATATGGTGGGGAAAATTCTTTCTTCGAGACATTTGTTGTACATGTGCAACATAAGTTCTGGGCAGTCGTTTGCAGCTAGTCTAATTGCCTCCGTGGGTATTCCGTCGGGCCCAGATGCTTTCCTAGGTTTCATAGTTCGCACGGCAGTTTTAAGCTCTTCTTCTTGGAATGGTTCCACGTTGCGATCTTCATGGGTAACGTACCCGCCCTCCCTAGGCAGTTGGGTGGGAAACAGGCCATCCACAATGTTCCTTATTTGGTTCTCGTCCATCAGCTGGTTTGGCGGACGGAACTTCTTCATTACTATCTTATATCCCTGCCCCCATGGGTCTCGATCCACTTCCTCGCAAAGCGCTTTCCAGCACTTAAGCTTGCTTTGCTTAATGGCAGCACTAAGAGCTTTCTTCGCTCCTTTGTACGCTTCCGACTTTTCTAGAGCCTCAGGCCTGCCGCGCGCGTGAGTTGCTAGCCTTCGCATCCTGTGGCATATTTTCCGCAGCTCCGCGATTTCGCTATTCCACCAGTATACCTGCTTTTTACCCCTCCACACTCCCCTCCGTGGCATAGAGAGGTTGCAAGCGTGGCGAAGACAGCTCATTGTCTTTTCAACCGTCTCTTCCGTCGGACTGGAGTTGTTGATTATCCGTCGGGCATCCCCCAGTACTGATGCGGAGAACGTGGCAGAGTCGACCTTGGATGCGTCCCATGCTTTTGTTCTGCGTGGCCCGTTCGGAATCTGCCTCTGACCGGGATCGTTTAGGTGGAAAGTGATGTAGTTGTGATCGCTGCCAGTCAGATCCTCTATGACTCTCCATCCAGCAGCGGTCAGCAGCAGGCTTTCTGACACTAGTGTTACATCGGGGATCGAGTATCCAAAGCCTGGCCGTCGGTATGTAGGGGTCGTACCAGTGTTAAGCACGTTCAAACCGAGCCTGGCTGCCATCTCAAGGACTAACCTTCCACGGGTGTTAGTCTGCGGCATGTCCCATTCCACGGCTCTTGCGTTAAAGTCTCCCGCCACAACCAGGTTACTAGTTAAGTCCCTCAGGTCGTCTTCAATAAGTTCAAGCTTCTCCCTGAACGTTTGAATGGGATCATTCGGGGACAAGTAGCAGCTTACTATTGTGGTATTATTCGTAGTTAGGCGGACGTAGCCTTGTCCGGCAACACGGTTCACAATATTGGCGTTTGCATCTGTCATCCAGATTGCGGCGGTGCCGGTGTTGTCTATATGCCAATCATTTCGGGCTCTATAGAGTTCGCTGATGATAACGCTGTTAGCTTTATGGTCTAAGACCAACTGTTGTAGTAGCTCATCAGCAAGTCTGCTCCGGTTTAGGTTGCCTTGGATAAAACTAATCACTATTGAATTGAGACTTTGGCCTTTGCAACAGCGAATGCCGCTCTGAAAATGCTGCATACTCCAGATCCAGGGACATGATCGAGCTTCTGTGTATTACACAGGTAACATTTTGGAGCTGCGGTACAGGCCGAAGCTTTGTGGCCGCTTTGCCCACACTTCCAGCAGGCAAACGAAACAATAACTGCGTCTACATATATGTACCATGTACGTATACAAGCAGCGGAGAGTCAATGCACTAACACATGCATATATCGGAGATACTCCTATAAGTATGCAATGAGAAAAACTATAAAATTGTGCAATTGTAGTTACAGCTGAGAAGTTTGAGAGCTACTGGACTAGTAGATTCTGGAAGCGCCTAGAAGATGTATAAAATTGTGCAATTTTAGTTATAGCTGAGAAGTTTGAGAGCTCATGGACAATGCTAGTAGATTCTAGAAGATGCGAACGAGGAAACCAAAGAGTATAAAAGGCGACAGATGTAGAGGCGATGTAATTCAGTTTGATTTGAGTTGTCAATCAGTTTCGATTAAGACGATATCTAGCGAGCAATAGCAGTATTATTTTGAATAGTAGAGTTTCATTTGAACTATCAATCAGTTTGGTTGTTACGCAAGTTATTCGTTGCAAAGTATAATTGTAATTGTGAAGTACTTTAATAAAGGCCATTTTTCCATTATTCAAAATTGGAGTTATTTATTCAACAATTTATCGATACGAACGTTGACAGAAGATTGCAAATAAGAGGATTTGCAAGTAAATTCGTTACAATATATTTTGGTAGACTTTTCGACGTAATAAATATAAATAATAGTGTGCAACTTTTTCTAGAAATTATTTTATACAAAATTTATAAGTTTTGCATATCAAATAAAAGCTTTTATTATTACCTAGTTGTTGACGTAAACATTGTTTGAATCCGATTAGTAGTTCAAAAGATATTTAAATTTAAAAAATACAAAAATTGTGATTTTTTAAGAAATTTTGCTTTACGTAGACTTTTGTGGGTACTGTATGTAATTTACTAATTAATACCCATTTAAATTAACTTATTTATAATAAATAATTTCATAGCAAACATAGTATTAAAAACTAATAACGTTTAACAAAATATAAAATTAGTAGCGAATTCAGTTTTCAATAAATATAGTTATACACTCATGCCCATATTAACACGTACAAAATTGTAAATGATTTTATATGATAGTACAGCCGAAAGAAACTTAGCTATAAAACGATATCGAAAAAATGTTTTTTTGAAAGTGGCATAAGCCCATTTGGTATACAAAAAACCGGAAATTCACTCAAAAAAATTTAAGGATAAATATATGTTAAATTTTGAACCTATTAATATGACCAAGAGTGTATGTAAATAACTTAAAATAAATAGTACAAACAACTAAATTACTCGATGAGAAAAGCATTTCCTGAAAAGATAATGAAATAAAATTTTCTAGAATTATTATTATATAAAATTTTTGTTATTTTGGAAATCAGTGTTCTTACATTTGGTAGAATATTTTGCCATTTTTTCCTTTAGCTCAAGCTCTAGCAACTCATTCTTTAGCTGAAGATTTATGAGTTCCTGCTTATGCTTCTCTTCAGCGTTCAGCTTTTCTAGCTCATGTTTCGCAGCGGCTCGCGTGTTTTCATCCCTATAAAACTCTTGTTGTAGTAGCACAAGGTTCATCTTCTCTTCCTCCATATTTCGCTTGCGCCTCTAACTTTTTACGACACAAAGTTCGTCACTCTTTTTCTGCCTCAAATTGGCAGGGTTGCATGAAGCCCAGTCGTGACCAGTCTGGCTACTCTCATCCAATGTAATATCCTAAAAAATACATAGAATGATTGTTAGTGAAATCTTTAACCTGAATGTGTTAGAGTTCTATGGGACCGACAATATAATAGTATAGAAAATATAGATGGAGATAGCATGAGAATATGTAAAACAAAATATGTAGTTTTTTTTATCTTATCTCAAACTCATGGAGCTTAGAATATCCAACGCATGCCGGCATATGGAGAGTCTCCGCTCCACCTCTTCACATGCCATGAAAAGCAAACTTTTTTCCCGTGCATTAATGCACACCAAATAGCTGCGAGAATATCACGAAATACACCAAAGGAATATGCACCGCACACTTCTTTGTTTTGCTCATGGACCACATGGGGCTACTGTGAAAATGCATATAAGCAACAAATTATAATATTAGAATTTTCAATCAATACAATAAATACGACTTACATTTTCCTTTTCTTCCACAATGGATACGTCCACATTGTCCGTGTCTTCGTCTAAAACTTCACCATCTTAAAAAAAAAAAGCAGTGGAGAATGCGCATATAGTACATGCAAACTATATTGAAATTCTAAGTACTTACCCATGTCATCGTCATGAGGGTTGTTCATCCCGGAGCCCGAAGTATCGAGCATGGACGCGATCCTCAGCGATACATTTTCAACTTTAATTGTAGAAGTACCACCTCCTGTACGGTAGGTCTCCCTCTTTTCCTCTGCCAGGTCAGAAGCGCTTTCCATTCCCTGTGGACACCAGTTTTTGCTCTAAATTGCGCAGCCAATGCTTCCCAGCCCTGCTCCTTCTGCCGCCAAGTCACTGCATCTGACTTCTTATTTTCGATTATGTGCCTGTAGTCTTCCACGAGATCTACAAGCACAACCTCTTCCTCTTTGGTAAAATTTTTACCTCTTTTTTTAGTTTTTTGCGAAGAACTCATATTTTTTATTTATTTTTGTGGCACAGGCTTTAACTTTTATTTTTTTTTTAAAGCTGTTTTTGACATTTCCTTTTCCTTCCGTTCGCAGCGGTACCACCTTTTCAAAAATATTAAATAACTATTCAACAAGAGGTTGAGAAAATGAACTAGAATATATCTTGCCAACAAATTTACCTGCCCGTTGACTAATCTTCCCTTTAACAGGAAGTCGAGAAAACGGCCCTTAGTTATCATTCACAATGCAGATATGTTCTGAGCCTACCTTGTAGTTGCACTATACAATCACCACATTTATTGCACGTGTAACTCTCACCATACAAGTAAACACCAAAGTCAGCTGTGACCAAAACATAACCTAAACTTTCCTTTTCCATTATTGCACGTTGTAAAGTGATTGTTTCTGGAAGGGCACAGCTTTTTCGAGTTGTTAATTGTTAAAATCTTATATTCTTTTAGTTGTTAACATAAGTATAACAAGTAAAAATGCCAAAAGTACGAAGTAAATCCGGGGCGCCGCGCAAGCAGGGCTTCAACCGGTCGAACCATTCGATGAACCCGGAGCGGTCTAAAACTGGCCTAAAAGGTGTAGGTAATCCCAGAACACAGGCAACAATCAAGAGGTTGCAAATGTATCGTAACTTCAAAGCAAAACGGGATCGCAGAGGTAAAATCATTACTCCAGCACCCTTCCAGGTAATGCCATGTTGGCCTTCTTGAGTTTTAGTTTTTTTTTTAAGTAACATCTTTATTGTTGTTAAGGGTCGTCTGCCCTCTGGTACAATAGCAAGAGTGGAACCATCGCCGAAATGGTTTAGCAATACACGAGTGATATCACAAAATGCATTACAAAAGTTTCAAGATGAAATTGGTAAAGCAGTTAAAGATCCATATCAGGTGATAATGAAGCCATCACAATTGCCAATAACACTACTTAATGAAACCAGCAAATACAAACGTGTGCATCTGTTGGACACAGAAAGTTTTGATAGTACATTTGGTCCGAAAAAGCAACGCAAGCGTGTCAACCTGAAAGTACGAGATATAGAACATTTGAGTCGAACAGTAGAAATACAAGAAGAGAATTATGATCAAACTAAAGATGTAGATTTAGTGCGTGAGGAGACAGGTGAAAAAGCTGCACAACGTGATTGGATATTTGCTGCTGGACAAAGTAGACGCATTTGGAATGAATTACATAAAGTAATTGATTCATCGGATGTTTTACTGCAAGTACTCGATGCGCGTGATCCCATTGGAACTCGTTCAAAATATTTAGAACAATTTCTGAGCAAGGAAAAACCTCATAAGCACTTGTTCTTCATATTGAATAAAGTGGATTTAGTACCTGTATGGGTTACCCAACGTTGGGTAGCCATACTGAGTGCAGAGTATCCCACAATTGCATTTCATGCATCAATGCAACACCCTTTTGGAAAAGGTTAGTGGTGTTTTTCTGTCATTGGTTTTGATATTTATTTTTTTCATTTAAGGTGCACTTATAAATCTTTTTCGGCAATTGGGAAAATTGCATATTGATAAAAAACAGATCAGTGTTGGCTTCATTGGCTATCCGAATGTCGGCAAATCTTCCGTAATTAATGCATTACGTTCTAAAAAAGTCTGTAACGTTGCACCAATTGCTGGTGAAACAAAAGTATGGCAATATATAACTTTAATGAAACGTATATTCCTAATCGATTGTCCTGGCGTCGTCTATCCATCAGCTGAAACCGACACCGAAAAAGTGTTGAAAGGGGTTGTACGTGTTGAATTAGTTACAAATCCAGAAGATTATGTGGAAACTGTTTTACAACGTGTGCGCAAAGAATACATTCAGAAAACTTATAAAGTTGATAACTGGACATCTTCAATAGACTTTCTGGAACAATTAGCAAAAAAATCTGGAAAATTGCTTAAGGGTGGTGAACCTGATATAACTGTTATGTCTCGTATGGTATTGAACGATTGGCAACGAGGTAAGCTTCCATTTTACGTTGCTCCCGAAGGTTATGAGACACCAAAATTACAAGCAGACCTCCATTCTACAAATAATGTGTGTAATCAAGAAGGTGATGATGCAAAGTCGGATGCAGCCACATATGTTAGTGATTCGGTTAAAAAGGCTAAGGAATTTAAACAACTTCAAGACTTCCGTAAAATCAAAGTCGGCATTGAATTTGAAGCAGACGATGTACGAGAGCTGGACAAATTAGATTTGGAATTATTAGAAAAGCAAAAAGCAGAACGTCTGGAATGTAAAAAGCAACGACAACTGAATTCAGACAACGATGGAGATGAGTCCAGTGATGGTGCTAGTGAATTTTATTCTGAAGACGAATATGATAATGCATTGGAACGCGTTGTTCATAAAAAAGCCGCAGTGAAACGTAAAGCTACTATAGCGATAACAACGTCTGGTAAGTTTAAAGTGGAACCCGATCTAAGCGAATACAGCGAAGATGAAAGTAGTGGTAAACCAAAAGCAGCGAAAAAGCGGTTAACAGCGAAGCAGAAACGATCAATTGAACGTAGCCAAAAACGCAAAAAGGTGGGCAGCAATTTCTACGAAGTAACGAATGTGAAAAATCGTAACCGTAATAAAATAAAAGAAACCTGATTTGTAAAAAATATAACTTTATATATGTAGAGGTAAGATTTGAAATAAAAGCTTACGCTCGCATTAAATTAATTGTACAAAGTAATTTTTGGTAGATGAGGTATACCGAATGCAGGTGTAATAATACAACAAATACATGATTTCAATTAAATAATGCATGTATTCGATATTAACTGAAAATCTACCTCGAATGTACCTCGAATGTTTCATGTGGTCATACTAAATCGTTCCCGACATGGCCGGGTAAGTTCCTTATGGTGGTCTACGGACAGAGATATTTTTTTCTTTTCTTCCCTCGGATTATTGTCGAGATTAATACGCGTCTTTTAAGACCTCTCTCGATATTTTTGGACGCGTATTGGCAGTCGACCTCTGTTCTAGACTTTCACCTCGTGGGTAATAGCACTGGACCACGAATTTCAACTTTTTCTCTTTACCAGAAACGCCGTTATGAAATTCGTATGTAAAACCCCTGATTTCGAAAATTGAGTTCATTTTTGATTCTATGGTACAGTTTTTGAGATATTTGCAATTTACCGTTATTCGAAAAAACCAAAAAGGTGGCTCCCTTTAATTACGTATATCTCACGAACGGGTAAAGCAATTGCAAAAAAGTTTACAGAATCGGAAAGACGATAAAATTTTCTATGAATACATCATACATTGTTTTTTGCTCAACCAGACAGTTTTCGAGATATTAGCTTATCATTTCAGATTTTTGTTTTTTTATGAAAAAATATCAAAGAAATTACTTTTTGCGAGGGAAACATTCCAAAACCACAACTTTTTATCCAGATATTTTTCCTTTGCGTAAAGCTCTGTTTAATTAGAAAAAAGATAAGCTATCATCGAATAAAATCGATGCAAAACTACGTAAGTTATAAACGATCAAATAAAAATACCCAGGTTGCGCAACTTCAATGTATGTATACATACATATATTAAAGGTATAAAGTGCAAATGGGATATTATCCGGATAAACGAATAACACCATAACAATGATAATACTTTTTCTTTAAATAAATCAAATAGTACTTTTAATACTCGAATTGTTTTATATTAGGTAGAGAGGTTGCATCGAAAGGAAGAGTGGTTGGGTTCGAAACCTGCTGTAGGCATGTAGTTATAAACATGTATTTCCGTCACTTATGGGTAAGTATGCAGGTAGATTTTCAAAATTATAAGACACAAAAAAATTTTTAAAGCCTACATCTAAAGCAGGTAGTATTTTCTTTTCCCGGCTTCGTATAAAAAGGAACCTTTCTGTCTAGGTAAGATTTGATTTTTTCAATTTTATTCTTGATAGATATGTATAAATATGAGTTAATGCGCCTTGAAACTTCATAACATCTGCAAGGTTCGCCGAAGATAGTTCAGTTCATAAGTCAAATTTCAAAACCGTGATTTATTAAAAAAAATAAAATGAGTAAAAGGAAGCGAGAATTTGTTTGTAATAACGATCCAGATATGTTCTGTTTCATGTGTGGCCAATATACTATCATAAGGCGACGACGAGTATTCTCAGATCATATGAAATCTTTATACTCCGAGGATTTTGGCATTGAGCCTAAAAATGCTGAAAAACCATGGACACCGAACACTTTGTGTACATCGTGTCGAGTAAAATTGATTCAGTCGGAATCAGGACAACAAATAAAATTTGATACAGCAATGATATGGAGAGAACCTACTTGCCATTCAATAGAGTGTTATATTTGTCAAACAAAAGTAGTTGGCATTGGAAGATCAAGAAGAGTAACCTATGCCAGCTTACCTACAGTGACATTACCAGTACTACATTCAACGGCAGTTGCGAATCCAGTTCCATTGTCAACAGTAATATCTGAGTGCGTGGAATCAAGTTGTACTGAATTTCGCATGGGAAACGAGAGAAACGTTCTGTCACAAGCACAACTTAATGATTGGATAAGAGATTTGGAACTATCCAAGGAAAAGGCCGAGATCCACGCTTCTCGTATGCAACAATTTAAATTTGTGTCATCCGATGTTAAGGTGATATATTGTAGAACTCGTCACGAACAATTTTCCAAACACTATGATTCAAAAGACTGGCGATTGTTCATAGACAGCAATAAACTGAGTTTGAAGGCTGTATTATTGCATATTTGTAACAAAAAGCCTTCTATCCCGATCGTACATGCAGTAAATACAAAGGAAACCTACGAGGAAACGCAAAAACTACTCAAATTTATCAAATATGAAGAGCATGATTGGAAAATATGTTCGGATCTCAGTCGTTGCAATGCTATGCGGTCTACAAAGTGGCTACACCAAGCACTGCTGCTTCCTTTGCAAGTGGGATAGCCGAGCTCGTAGGGACCACTACGTCAGAAAGGATTGGCCGGAAAGAGTCGAGTTTACCGTTGGTGTGGATAACATCAAATACACCCCTCTTGTCAAGAAAGAGAAAATCACACTTCCACCCTTACACATCAAGCTCGGTCTCATTAAAAACTTGGTTAAGGCTTTGGACAAAGAAGGCGAAGCATTCGACTATATGAAAACAATTTTTCCAGATATTTCTCAAGCCAAGATAAAGGAAGGTATTTTTGTTGGAGCACAAATAAAAAAGTTGATCAACAGTAATCAATTCAAAAGACTGCTCTCATCAGTTGAGGCAGCAGCGTGAGAATCCTTTGAAAAGGTCGTTGCTTCTTTTCTCGGTAGACACAAAAGCCCTAACTACGAGCAGATAGTGAACGACTTAATCAATAATTATGCGAAAATGGCTTAAAGGCCAAATTAAATTAATTGAGAATCGATATCAAGTATTCTGGGACGTCGCAATTATGGGTGATTACTGCTGGTTTCTCATAAGAGAAACCGATCCTAAACTGAATAAGCGTCAAAGTAGAACACATAATTATTTCGACTACATAGTAAAATCAAATTAAGATAAAGATTGTTAGAATATAGTATAAACATAAATAAATTTAAAAAAAAAGTTAAAAATATGGGAAATTTCATTCACAAATTAAACTTTTAACTAAATAGAAACAGAGCAAAGCCAGATATTTCACTCTTCTTTATACCATACATACGTTTTGAGCTATACTTTGAAATTGCCCAACCTAAGTATTTTTATTTGATCGCTTATAACTTACGTAGTTTTGCATCGATTTTCTTCGATGGTAGCTTATCTTTTTTTTAATTAGACAGAGCTTTACGTAAAAAACATCTGGAAAAAAAGTTGTGGTTTTGGAATGCTGCCCTCGCAAAGAGTAATTTTTTTCATATTTTTTCATAAAAAAAACAAAAATCTGAAATTATAAGCTAATATCTCGAAAACTATCTGGTTGAGCAAAAACAATGTATTTAGCATTTATAGCAAATTTTATTGTCTTTCCGATTCTGTCTTTTGCAATTGCTTTACCCGTTCGTGAGATATACGTAATTAAAAGGGGCCACCTTTTTGGTTTTTTCGAATAACGGTAAATTGCAAATATCTCAAAAACGGTACCATAGAATCAAAAATGAACTCGATTTTCGAAATCAGGGGGTGGTTTTACATACGAATTTCATAACGGCGTCTCTGGTAAATTTTGGCCGTCGACCAGTGTAGTCTAGAACAGGGGTTGACTGCCAATACGTGTCCAATAATTTCGAGAGGTGTCAGAGTACGCGTATTGACCTCGACAATAATAATCCGAAGGCGGAAAATACAAATTTTAGCTCGTTTATAAATTTTAACGAAAACCCGAAAAATGGACCGGGTCCTTCCGAAACCGGGGGTGGAATCCATAGTATTTTTGTACAGAAATCCTTTCTGTATTCACAATGATTAATATAATTTGAGCTAAGTTTTAAAGCTGGCTTTAATGTCATACATGAAAGATGAGTCAGGGATTTCACCATCTGAAACACATTTTCGATAAAGTTGCTGTTGTTGTTGTTGTGGCAATGCTTCGCCCCACCTAACAGCCGCGGCCGATCACAAATTGTCATCAATCGATGGAAGGTATTGAATATAAGCCAACAACATGCTACATGTTGCACCAAAAAAATTTATCATTTGAAACAACAGCTGATATCTTCCAAGCAAAGGGCTAGTAAAAAGAATGGCATAAGGTTGCTATAACGAGCTCAGTTTTCCCACAATAAATATATACTTATACATGTATGTATAGATATATATAATTTAATGTTTGAATCGATTGTGAACTGGTTACAATATATTTATGTATTTATTCCTAGAAAATCTAATTATCAATCATCATCCTGACAAATCTTCTTCTTTTGCCTTTTACGCCCCACCAAGTCATATTTATTATGATTATCATTTTCGGGTTCATCTTCGCTACCGCTACTCATTTCCGAATCACTAGACTCGGCGTAGGGCCCAATGCCAGGCAGTATAGCCATGCATTTTAACTGTCCTTTGTCGAATTGGTTTGTTTTAATATTGGGTAATAAATTTATTTGCTTATCTTCAACTACAATATCGCCATCATATTTTTTGTTATCGGTGGAATTTGAGGAGGTTGTGGGCTCACCATTAACCTTGCGTTTAATTCCAACTCCAAGCAGAGACTTTTGCGTGGGCCGTGCTGTTACAATTTTCGACACTCTACTTGTTTTTATTTCAGATTGGAGCTTCTATAAAATATCATAGACAAATGAAAAGTGATAAACGTATTACATCAACCAAATATACCTACTTTATCAGCAGATTCTTCTTGTAATGTGGCCACGCGGTCGCGGAATTCTTGCAATTCTTTTCGTTCCTCTTGCAATTGCTTTTTTTCTGCATCAATTTTATTTTGATCGATCAACTCAAGGAATTGCACTTCTTCATCATCCAAGCCACGTATTAAATTCTCTAGCCAAGATTATAAAATAATAAAAAAACATAAGCTCTGCTATAATTATTGTATAGTATAATTGCGGTCTAACTTAATTTGTGAGCTTCTTCGTATTCCATGTCCTTTTTCATTTTCTGTTCCTTAAGACGGTCAAAAAGTGATCGCCCATCGTATGGCTCTTCTGGTCGTTCTATAAATTATAGAATTTTTTACTTTTTTGCTACTTAAAGTTTTATATCCAAGTTCCTACCCAGTGGTTGATCTGGGGTGCGCACTTTCTCCCATTCCTCTTGACGTCGCTGCCGTTCTTCTTCCGCTTCCTTTTCTGTAACAAAGCCAGAACTCATATTTTTAGGAATTGTAACAATTTGTTAATTCGTCGATCTATATATTTTGCAAAGTACATGCAGTAGAACTAGAATAATATCGATTTAACTATCGATATAAGAATGTTGGTGACACGGGTTGCGTGTTGGTAACAGCTGCGGGTTGATTTGGTAGACTGTATGCGGATGTGGAGATACCTTTCCAATGCAAATCATAAAATGCCGTGTTTCGATTAACTTCGCCTTAATTATAACAATACACTTGATTGTAATACAACTGATAAATATATTCACAATTAAATAATTGTGGCGGTATGTAGTGCACAGCGAAAAAGCAAATAGATAAGTAGTAAATTCAAAGGCGAAATGAAGGCGAATGGCAAAATATAAGAACACGAGAATAAGACAAATGTCAAACATGATTGCCGATGCTTGTGCATTAACCCTTTCAGTGCTATTATGAAAACTTTAAGATTATGTTAATTTGAACTCAACATACCGCCGTCCTTGAACTATCTATGATAGTTTCAACAATGTTAAAAAATTTAGGCAGCGATTTAGTTTAGCACCCCCGAGTTCGGGGTTTAACTTGGTATCAAATGAAAGAGTACTCCCGATCACAAATATATATATCTTAAAGTGCGCAAACTTATAATTTAAAAGTTATTTGTTGTTAAAATTTGCAAATTTCTATACAACTTTTATATGTGTATACGTATATATATTTTATGACATTACAAATCTGTGCTGCCACATCTAAAAACCGGAACAAGTGCAGAATCGAAAAATAACTTATAAAAATACCTTTCATCTGATGTATATATATCTTTAACTTTTCTAGTCTTTATTTACCAAAAATTTGAAAACGTTCTTTTTTGCATTCGTGAACGAGCTGGTATTACCTTATAACTCTTATGTTTATTGTTATGCTAGCCGGTCCAACACCGGGTGCGCCATGCACAGTAATTCTGCGTAGAACACCTTTCTGCATAGGCGGCCTTCGGCCGCGCTTATAAAAAATAACCCTGGGCTACGCCGTGCCAAGTCCGGGTGTGTGGTATAACCGTGGCTACCGCGGTGATGTCCCTCTGCGTAGTACACCCTTCTGCGCAGAACATCCTTCACGCAGAAGGACATCACCGTGGCGGTAGCCATGGTTATACCACACATCCGGACTTGGCATGGCGTAGCACAGGGCTATTCTTTATAAGCGCGGCCGAAGGCCGCCTACGCGGAAAGGTGTTTCAACTTCTCAAAATGAGTAGTAAAATATAAATATATAAATAAAAGGCCGCCTACGCGGAAAGGTGTTTCAACTTCTCAAAATGAGTAGTAAAAATATATATTTTCCTTTTTCTTTATTAACTGAAAGGTGGTAAGGTAATAATTATATTTGCTTTTTTTTTGTTTATGTGGCAGCTTTGTAATGTCATCAATAAAATATATATATATATAAATGTGCATGTTGCAACAAAAGCGCGATTGATTTAATAAAAACATTTATAATAAGTAAAAACAATACAAATTGAAATGTGAAATATACAAAAATGCAATCTAAGTTTAGCGTTGCCAATTTATATAGATATGTATGTGGATTAGGGTTTTGAAAGATATGTAAATTTTAATTTAAAGTGCTATAGAAATTTGCTAAATTTGCAAACTTTAACAACAAATAACTTTTAAATTATAAGTTCGCGCACTTTAAAATATATATATTTGTGCTCGGAAGAGCTCACTCTTTCATTTGATACCAAGTTTTACCCCCAACTCGGGGGGTGCTATTCTAAAATTTCGTACACGCCCGTCTGTACCGGGATTGCATTTTAATACTCTCGCCATGGTCCACTTCGTCGGTGGTGTTGATTCATTGACAACGGCAACTACATCGCCTTCTGCGAAGTTACGTGAAGGGCAAAACCATTTAGATCGACGCTGTATACTGACTAGGTATTCATCTCTCCACCGACGCCAGAAATGCTGTCTCATAGCAGAGATCGCTTGCCGACGCTGACGAAGACTTCCACAGAACCCTTGACCCTCAGGTTCTGGAATTGATTTCAACGGTTCGCCGATGATAAAATGACCGGGAGTTAAGACTTCCAGGTCAGCAGCGGATGAAGAATTGTCCCAGAGCGGGTGGTAGTTTACGCAAGCTTCTATATCCGTCAACAATGTGGTGAACTCTTCGTAGGACAACAGCGTTTCGCCTAGCACGCGCTTGAGATGGTACTTTATTCGCTTAATACCAGTCTCCCAGTAACCTCCCATGTGGGGCGTTGATGGGGGGTTGAAGCGCCACTCTATTTTGGACTCGGTGAAAAACGAATGGAGTTTGGTGTCCGCCATGCACTTTTGGAATGCCATGCGCAACTCCTTCTCAGCGCCAACAAAATTTGTGCCATTGTCCGACGACATAACTTATAATTCGCTCTGCGATTCATGAATCTCTTAAAAGCATTAAGAAACCCAAACGTCGACAAGTCGCTAAAAAACTCTAAATGCACCGCCCCAGCGCACATGCAGACGAATGAACAGATATACCCCTTAGTAGCCTTCGCACCTCTTTCATGGGTGAATTTGTAGTTGTATGGCCCAGCGAAATCAACAGCGGTGCGCGTAAAACATCGAGCGAAGGTAGTTCGAGCCGCGGGCAAGTCTCCCATTGACTGGGTAGCGAGATTACGGTTCACCAATGTACATTTCCAGCATTTGTGGTAAATGATACGAATTAGGTTGCGGGCGCCGATAACCCAATACCGCCGTTGTAGTATAGTTTGCATAATGCGGGGCCCAGCGTGGAGCGTAAATGTATGTATCTCACCGATAATGAGTTTCGCAAGCGGGAAGTTTTTCGGCAGTATAATGGGGTGTTTTACGTCATGAGTTACTTCTGCATTCTTTAGTCTGCCTCCCACACGTAAGACGTTGGTTTCATCAAGGTATGGCTGCAAGCGCAAAAGACTGCTGCGAAGCGGAACGGGCCGTTTTGCGCTGCAAAGAGAAATTTCATTAGGGAAATAAACGTGTTGTGTATACCTGACCAGACGAAGTTCAGCTTCAGATAATTTTTGACAACTAGGAGGCCCAAACAACTTAGCATCGTTGAGTCGAGTGCGGGCTCTAGCGTTATTGAAAAAAACGCAATACGTAGGCAATGACGCGTCGTAGCTTCGAACAAGACGAAAACTTCGTAAATATCGGCCAGTGCTCATTTAAAGTCGTGACGTGAGCAACTTTATTACGAACGCCCAACTCGGTTGTATGCTGATTTGACGTTTGCTTCCAGAACTGGGTCGGACTTTTCAGGAACTCAGGACCAAACCACCAAAGTTGCTGGCGCGTTAGCTCGGACGGAGTTATGCCTCTCGAGGCACAATCTGCTGGGCTTAGCTCTGAGCGCACATGGTTCCAGCACTCAGGTGGCAGGACTTCCTAAATGTCGGCAACGCGGTTGGCAACGAAGGCTACCCATCGGCTAGGGTGTGATTGTAACCATGCCAAGGTAATAGTGGAGCCTGTCCATGCGTAAAACGGATAGCGGATGTTATGACAACTGTGTAAAATACTTCACGCCAACTTAGCAGCTAGATGTGCGGCGCACAGTTCTAGCATAGTGTACCTATACAAGCATTGTTTACTATATAGTTTGGCAGCTTAAGTAGAGGTTATGTTGCGAATAGAGTGGAAAGCAGTGGACTAGGCAGTCGAATGTCATATAATGAAGGAATGGTGTTCGGAGATTTTTCAAAGTTAAAAAAAAAAATGATAAAAGCTTTAATATAAATAAAACTATTGTTTTAATAACAACAAAAACGCCATATATAATCTGTATACATACATTTGTAAGGAATATCTCACTTTAAAATATGAATTAAATAATCTAAAGTTTTGTTTTGAAACTGAGTCGAGAACTGTGTGTGTGATTGTGCGAATTTTCACCGATCAGCTGTTAGTTGCGCTACTTGGTAAAATTTACAATGTATACAAGTGTGTCAGCTAAGCGATAAACGTCAAAACTACAAACAGCCTCGCTCACCTGATGCAAATCTCAGGTCTAGAGTTGCATTTTTGGTACGCAAGAGTACTTCAAGCTGAGTGGCATTTGAGAGTTTAATAAAACTTTGTAGTATTTACAGATGAAATAGTTGCATATATTTCCGCGGAAATAAGAATACTTGAAGATTTGTAGCCTGCAACAATGCGGAAACATATGGAAAGCAAAATTTATTTAAATTAGAGTCAAAATATAAAGCGCCACACGTGTAACATGGAAAAATTTCACTTTTAAGGCTGTTTACACAAATGCATAAGGGCAAAATTATATAAACGCTTTGGTCGCTTCAAAGCAAAGATAACGTACGGCGTTTCATTGTTTTTCGTCTTGCGTTGTCGAAGCGTAGGCACGCAACCAAAGCATTTATGTATGAGTGCCCAGAAACCTACATACCAAATTTCGTCAAGATACCTCAAAATTTACTCAAGTTATCGTGTTAACGGACGGACGGACGGACATGGCTCAATCAAATTTTTTTTCGATACTGATGATTTTGATAATGGAAGTCTATATCTATCTCGATTCCTTTATACCTGTACAACCAACCGTTATCCAATCAAAGTTAATATACTCTATGAGCTCTGCTCAACTGAGTATAAAAAATCTAACGAAATACAAGAAAAATACAACGTAGTTCATTAAAAACAAACAAGCCAGTTTGTATTTCGATAGGGTTTTTTGACATTAGGATGTTTTTATCTATTTTTTCTGACAAATGAAAATTTTGTTTTTAGTTTCAAAATTTCGTACATAAAAATATAACTAAATTCAAAGTGTAAATTGTGTGTGCAAATGAGTTTTCAATAAGTGTACATTTTTCAGTTTTTCATAGTTAGGGAATTGACCTCCATATTCTTGTGTTACACAAATATAATGAACTTGGGTACAGAAATTCAAATTAATAAGTTTTTCACAATAATTTGAAAAACTCTACGTTTTCTCTGCTTTTCACACTTAAAGGAGTAACCCTCCATAATAAATTAAACTTTTAATGAAAATCAATAACTCTGAGCTGAACACTTTTCGCCATGATATAAAATTGAAATGCTGTGGAACAGGAGCAACACTTTTGTGACTACATAAACCCTGTTTCAATCTTTTACGTCTCTGCACAGAACCCTAATTGACCGTTTTCAACCGAAACAACAATGGCAACCCAGATTTTCCCCTTATGCTCACTTAAGCGAGTGCCTGTCAGAAAGAAGTCAACACACTTGTACCTGTACACTATGAGTTCTAGGCGCGGCAATGTTGTAGTTTTGAGCGGCGCTACTTTCATTTTCGACGATATCAAGGCAACAGTGACACTACCGTCGAGCTGCAGCGTGCGCGCGTATATAACAGCGGCATAAGCGCGCTCGGATGCGTCAGCAAAAATATGTAACTCTGTGATTGCCCAGTCGTTCCTAGGCCCAACCAGCGATTAATATTCAGATTAGAAAACATTTTTAGCTCAGATCGATGCTCCAACCATTTTGTTGCGATGGAGTCGGAAATACTGTCGTCCCAACCAATATTATTACGCCAGATCTCCTGAAACCACATCTTTGATTTTACAGTCGCTGGGGCGAGCAGTCCGAGAGCGTCAAATAGCGTGCTGGCCTCAGATAAAAAAGTCCTCTTCGTTAAAGTATCAGGCGGTTTGTTTATTTTAATGGCGAATGTCAAGAAATCTTCCTCAGTGTTCCAAACTAATCCCAGAGTGTGGACATCTTTACCATCGACTAAGTAGTGAGATATAGCCTTTGACGCGTTCGAAATGCTTTCGTTAAGTGCCACACAATTCGAAGCCCACTTACGAAGCTCAAACCCACCTTGTTGAAGTATATTGGATACGTTTCGTTGCAGGAGTAGTAACTCTTCCTCGGAAGCGGTGCCAGTGAGGAGATCGTCCATATAAAAGTCCTTGAAGATAATATAAGCAGCTTTCTCACAAATGTGTGACCCACATCTTGCGGTTTGTTGAAGTGCTTTCACGGCAAGGTGTGAAGCAGCGGCCACACCGTACGTTACGCGCAACATTCGGTAATCTTGCATGGGTAAAGATGCGTCACTCCGCCAGACAATCCGTTGTAAGTCGATGTGCTTCGGTGATACGCAAACTTGGCCAAATATTGTTGCGATGTCTGCGGTCATAGCGTAACGATGCGTTCTGAAACGCGTTAAAACAGAAAACAAATCGGATTGCAGCGTGGGGCCGACGAATAACGCGTCATTTAACGAGTTTCCGGAAGTGGATTTAGCGGATGCGTTGAACACAACTCTTAATTTAGTTGTAATGCTCGATTCCTTTACAACAGGGTGATGCGGCATGTAAAAAGTATTGTAAGGTGATTCTGATGCAAGCTCCATATGTTTCATATCGATAAGTTCCTGCATGAACTCATTGTAGCCTTGTCGTAGGGTTTCGTCTCGTGCAAGTCTTCTTTCGATTCTTAGTAGGTTTCGTACAGCATATTCACGCGAATCTCCCAGCGGAACATCAGGTTTCAGCGGTAGGTCAACTAAGAATCGGACATCGGGTGCCCTTCCATGCATTGTTTCGAACAGCTCTTCACAATAACGCTCTTCCTGAATGAGGTGGATCTTTTGCGGCGCTTCCTCCAACTCCCACAATCTGGTAAGCGCTCTGTCCAGCTGAACATTGCAATGCAGCGATTGTAACTGAGGCGTACCAGTACAGAGTTTGCCCACACTGCCAAAGAGCGTCCATCCGAAGGCGGTTCGTTGAGCCATTGGAGTACCAGGTGGACCTTTACGAAACTCAGAGTAAAGAAGTTGATCCATTACATCCATACCGACCAGCATGCCGATATTCCCAGGGGTCATGAACTGCGGATCCGCGAGGAACAAGTTTTTCACGTGAGGCCATGATGCAACTGATAAGGTTTGTGTTGGCAATTCGCTGAAGAATTTACCTGACAGAAGATGACAACGAAAGCAAGACCTCACCTCTCGAGCGACCCCGTTGAGATGAACCAATTCCCGTAATGAAAACTGCTGACGCTTTCCGTTGTACGCCTAAATGTTGAACTAGCTGTCCGATGCAACCATCCCTTGCACGAGACACACTGAACAGAGTATGACCGTCCTAAAAAGATTCTTTTCCGGCAGATGCAGCAAAACCAATTCGCAGGACCGGGGTCAGGAGACGGACCCGGATTGGATTCGATGCCTTCCCGGAGTAAGAGAATGGGAGCAGTCCTGCTGCAAGGAGCTGCTGGGAGGATGACAATTTGTGGGAGGGACGAAACAAATTAGATGGGGTCACACTGAAATGACAGTCCTTGGTCGGGAAAAATCCCGAGTCGCTCCGGTACATAGAACCGACTGCCTTGGGAAGCGGGCCACCTTGGTACTACCATTGTGTAAAAGTGGAGTTAAAATTACATATACAACAATCTGAAAAACGAACCATCTGACATACAACCTGGCGTTATGGACTAGCGTCCGCGCAATTCAACCAAACCAAAAAAAAAAAATAATAATAATAAAAACGGAGCTCGAGCCGCGTCTTTTGATTCCTCGTTTGATAATTTTTGATAAAAATTAGGTGGTGCACCGTCTTTTAAATCGTTACCATATTAAGTTGTATAGAATCGACGGGATGGCCTACAAGGTTTCATGTCATACTAAATCGATATGGTCGGGCTAGTACCTTAATTGTTCCCGGAACGTACCCGATCTGCATCCGGCAAAGGACCAACAAAGTCGATAACGGAGAGTATCCTTATCGCTACAACAACAACAACATTATTTAGGTAATTGTGCAGTTTGGGGGCCCCACCCTAAAATTGGGTCTTTTTTTTGAGTGAGGTATCAAAAGACGCGCATTCACGTCTAGATCAAGAATCCGAAAGCGGAAGTTAACTTTTTTTACCCGTTCAAAAGATATTAACGAAAAACCGAAAAAAGACCCGCGGGTACTTCAGAAACCGGGCATGGGATCCATAGTATTTTTGCGCAGAACACCTTTCTGCGTTGGCGGCCTACGGCCGCGCTTATAAAAAAGGTAATTGTGCAGTTTAGGAGCCCACCCTAAAATTGGGCCTTTTTTTTTGAGTGAGGTATCAAAAATGCGTATTCACGTCTAGATCAAGAATCCGAAAGCGGAAGTTAACTTTTTTTACCCGTTCAAAAGATATTAACGAAAAACCGAAAAAAGATCGGCGGGTTCTTCCGAAACCGGGGGTGGGATCCATAGTATTTTTGCGCAGAATACCTTTGTGCGTTGGCGGCCTTCGGCCGCGCTTATAAAAAATTACCCTGGGCTACGCCATGCCAAGTCCGGGTGTGTGGTATAACCGTGGCTACCGCCACGGTGATGCACAATTTTTTTGTGGGTACAACACAACAACAACCACATGGGAATCGCCAACTTCAACTGCAAATATCTCCGGACAGAGATAAAATTTGTCTTTTCCGCCTTCGCATTATTTTTCTGAGATTAATACGCGTCTTTTGATACCTCACTCGAAAATCTTGGCCCAACTTTAGGGTGGGGCCCCTAAACTGCACTACTACCATAAAAAATAACCCTGGGCTACGCCATGCCAAGTCCGGGTGTGTGGTATAACCGTGGCTACCGCCACGGTGATGCACACTTTTTTTTTGGGTACAAACACAACAACAACCACATTAAAATCGCCAAATTCAACAGCAAATATCTCCGGGCAGAGATAAAATTTTTCTTTTCCGCCTTCGGATTATTGTTCTCGAGATTAATACGCGTCTTTTGATACCTGACTCGAAAATCTTGGCCCAACTTTAGGGTGGGTACTGTAAACTGAACTACTACCTTTACTTTCTGATTTTCATTCATACGTATGTGCATTTTTAAATAATAAAAAAATGTTATATTATTCTAATAGATAGCATCTCCGCCGGGTTGCGATGCAGCTCAGAATATGCCAAAATCAGAGGAAATTTACAATTAAATGCAGATTCACGTGTCATTTGCCAAGGATACAAGGTACTTTACAACCAACATGCTTTGGAATACGGTACCAAACTGGTTGGATGTATTTCCCTAAAAAAGGGAGGAACTACGCATCTTGGTTTGCCAGTATTTGCTTCGGTAATTCATATTGATTTGTATTGATTAAAAATTGCAATAGTAGATAATGTAATGTGATTTAAAATTGAATAGGTAGCCGGAGCAAAAAAGGCAACTGATCGGCACGCAACTGTTATTTATGTGGCGCCACCGGGAGCTGCTGCTGCTATCCTAGAAGCATTAGAAGCAGAAATGTCTGACTGTTTGCATCACCAAATGTGTGCCATAACATATGGTTCGCGTTAAGTACGCTCTCTTAAGGCAAAAAAAAAAATCGCGTCTAGTCAGGCCCGATTGTCCAGGAACCATCGCACCAGAAAGGGTAAGTAAATTGGCTACCATATTAAATAATTTGTCATGCTTTTGTTGATAATCAACTGAAGAATGCAAATACGACAGAGTTCGAAGTTCATGTGAAAACCAATTAATTTTTTTAATTAGCGTTTGGAGAGAAAAATACATATGTATGTATGCATAGAACTGCATAGAAGGGGAGGAATTAATTAATTATTATCAGTAGATTTACAAGATTTTTGTCATTTTCCCTGCGTCGCAGTTGTCATTATATTATATTATAACAGAGGAAATCAACACCTTACTACCCACAGCCAGTTAAAATTTTAGTAAATTTTGCTCTTTTCATCACTGTTTCAAAACGTGGAAAGTTATATATCGAGCATTCCATGGAGAATGGTACATTTTAGCAGACTTTCGCATTGCGGTCATTATTAATATTCAATCCCTAGAAGGTTTAATATAGTCATGTCAATAGTTCCCGAGATGGTGGGGCTAGTACCACAATGGTGCTTGTTACCGGAACGTGGATAGATAGATAAGACTTGCACATCTCCTTCACAGCACCTCATCCTAGCCGGCTTCCTTGATGAACCCCAGCAGTGTTCTTGGCTTGAGGGATTAAATGTGGGAATGCTCTGACCATGGTGAGCCCATAAACTTAGCCCTACGTCTTGAAATTGCGCCGCAATCTAGAAGGATATGGTCCGCCGTCTGCTGATCCATCACAAAATCGGTATGTGTTGTTCGATATTATACCCAGTGTTAGAAATAACTAATTTTAACAGCACTGCTGCTCTATAAAAATTAAACTATTTTACTTTAATGGTATAAGCAAGCGAAACGCTTCAAAAAACTTAGTTTTATTTCAGTTAGTACAATGAAATTTTTAATTCAGAAAATTTGAGATCATACTTGTTACACGCAACAATGTTGCATTATTGATTAACATATCGACTTTGATGGCCTTGCCACATTCTCCCCCGGTATTAGGACGGTAGGGAGGAAATACCTTCATCTAGGCGACATTGTCAGTGATACATTGTTGAATGTCCAATAGAGCCAATTTTGCTGCTGGTCGGTGATACTCGCCGGTCGACGTACGGACAATTGCACTCCTCACCTGCCCATCCTGTCCAGGGTACACCTTAGTTACGATACCCTTTGGCCAAACATGACGAGGAAGATTAGGATCAACGATTATCACCACGTCACCCTCTGCGATTGATTTTGTGTGGTCAAACCATTTTGACCTTCTAGTCAGCGTTGGGAGTACCTCGGCCACCCATCGTTTCCAAAACATGTCGGCCAGGTACTGTGAGTGTCGCCATGAACTTTTAACATACGCATCTGTCGATTCGAATTTACTTGGTGGTTTGTTGCCAGAAGAGCTTCCCATTAGAAAGTGGTTTGGAGTAAGAGCTTCCTGGGCAGCTGTATCCAGCGATAAATAAGTAAGCGGGCGACCGTTGACAATACTTTCCACTTCCAACAGCAGGTTATGAAGTTTCTCATCTGTGAGCTTTGTGTTTGGTGTAACGATGTGGTATAGTACGTTCTTTACTGAGCGTATCATGCGCTCCCAGGCGCCGCCCATGTGGGATGAAAGTCCACTTACATTCAGCCGTTGTTAGTTTTGCCTGCAGAGCGTTGAATTCTATGTCATTATAGGCCTTGCATAGCTCTTTCTCAGCAGCAATAAAGTTAGTACCATTGTCGCTAAATATTTCTATTGGTTGCCCTCTTCTACTAACGAAATTTCTTATCGCCATTACACAGGAATTCGTATCGAGCGAGTGTGCCACCTCAATGTGTATGGCGCGGCAAGTCATGCAAGTAAATAATACGCCGTATCTCTTTTCCGTACGCCTTCCTATAGTTACGAAGAACCGCCCGAAGAAGTCAATGCCTACATACGAAAAGGGTCTTGTATATGGCGCCAGACGTCCCTTAGGTAGTAGTCCCATTTCAGGAGGAGTTGGGTTTGCTTTTCGCAACTTGCAGGTTATACAGTTATTGCGCACTGTCCGAAGGTCTTGGCGAAGTTTAGGAATATAAAATCTTTGGAACATCTCATTGATGACCGTGTCGTGGTGTACGTGATGGTATTTTCGGTGATACCAATCAATTATTAGTTGCGTAATCTTATGAGTTCTTGGTAAAATAATTGGGGTTTTTGCTACATCTTCTATCGGGACATTTTCTATACGACTGCGCATTCGAACGATATGATCAACGGCGACGACTGGCGATAGTTTTCTAAGGGGGATAATTTTGGGTAACATGCATAGAGGGTCTTTTCGTAGACAGGCGATCTCGTTCCGGTAGGCATCGGTTTGAGCAAAACGGTAGAGGACATGACGACTCCAGAGAAGCTCGTCGGCGGTCAGGTTGGTTGGTTTGCCGGACGGGCTAGATTGTGTTCTTTTTCTGCTTTTGCAATTTTCGATGAAACGCTTTACGTAAGCCATGCATCTCTCAAGGCGTTCCCATTTGGAGAATCTACTAATGTCAATGACTGGTTGCACTTCAGCTTGTAATGCGCATTGTAAATATTGGTTGTCTTCTTCTCTTACAGGTTTTGTATTTATTTCAGCTATTTCGGAAATCGGCCACCTTTCCTGTGGCAGACATAAAAATTCAGGACCGGTGAACCAAACATTATTCGGGGCGAATTCTTTAGTAGTGTGCCGTTTTGTAGCCACTCTAAACATAACAAATTATTTGTATTTACGTGGGTCAGAGCGCAACCATGTCAACACCGTTTTTGAGTCGGTATAAAAATGAGTGTCATTTATTTTGATGTCATGGCCCTTGACAATTGCACAGGCTAGGCGTGATCCTAGAATCGCAGCAGTTAGTTCCATTCTTGGTATTGATATTGGGCGCAAAGGAGCAACTTTTGTTTTGGAGCTAACAAGGGCAACACGGAATTCGTCGTTGTTTACTATTCTGAAATACGCTACAGCCGCGCTTGCTAACTCGCTTGCTTCAACGAATACATGCAGTTCGACTCTAAAAATTTGTCTGTTGAAATTACTAAAATAACATCTCGGAATTTGGACCTCACCAACGTGTTTTAAGTTTGAGAGCCATTGTTGCCAAGGAATTGCAAACTCTTCAGGTATAATATCATCCCAGTTGATACCACATCGCCATATGTCTTGTAGCAAAATTTTTATACGCACTGTGAAAAACGCGAGAAAGCCTTGTGGATCGTATATCGACATTAGTAGCCGGAGTAGTTCTCTTTTTGTCGGTAACTTTTCGTTATGTAAAATGGCGCTGCTGGCCTTGGTAAACTTTATGTTGAATGTAAACGCGTCGTTGCTTGTTTGCCACCACAATCCGAGCACCTTTTCCGGCTCTATTACTTGATCAATTACTTTTCCAGCCTTGCAAAAATCACTCACAGTATCTGAATCATTTAACGCTTGAACCAGCTGTTCACAGTTAGAAACCTATCCTCTGATGTGAAAATTTTCGCGTTTATGGACTTATTTTACGTCTTTGGCCAGCTGAATAGCTTCTGCGGGACTATCAGCGCAATCCAACATATCATCCACGTAATGTCTTTCAACTATAGACTTTACTCCGCTTGGAAACTCTTTTTTAAACTCTTCGGCATTTTTATTTCTGGTATGCTGCGCGATTGACGGCGAGCAACTGGCCCCGAACGACATCACCCTTAAAACATAGACATCTGGATTTCTTTCGTCGTTGCAATCGCGCCAAAGGAATCTTTTTGAGTGTTGATCTTCAACATCTACGCTAATCCGGTGAAACATCTCACAGATATCGGCGCAAATACCAATATTACCAATTCTAAAGTTATACAAGATATTCGTGAGTGGTCTTAATAAATCAGGGCCTTTCTCCAAGCACCCATTAAGTGAGAGTCCGTTATATGCCGCAGCAGCGTCCCAAACTAACCTTGTCTTATTTGGCTTGTTTGGATTTTTCACCGTAATTATTGGTAAGTACCACTTTCGCTGATAGTATGCGTCGACCTCGCCTTGATCAAGCTTTCGAATATATTGCTTTTTCTCCATATCCTATATATGTGCGCTTACCTTACGTTTTAGCATAGGGTCTTTACTGAGCTTCTTCTCGAAACATTCAAGTCGTCGTTTTGTATTTGTATTTATTAGGCAATTCATCCCAGCACAACAATTTGGCAAAAATTATTTTATAGTGCTAGTCGGTAAAAGGCATAACATAGGAACAATTTAAACTTGAAACTTAAAGCTAATGACTATGGCTAAGAAAAGGTTACAATAAATAATATATTTAATAAATAGTAAATAAATAAATAAACGAATGATAGAGTACATTTGCTTAGAAGAAATCAGTATTTTAATTGTCTAGATTATTATAGAAACTTGTTAATTCTTTATTGAAGAGCAGAGCATTGCTTATAAGCCTAATTCTAGAAGGGAGCGAGTTCCAAAGGCGTATGGAAGTAATGAAGAACTGGCGATCAGATATTAGCATACGATGTCTGAAGTGGGTAAGGAGAACGGATCTAGACGACTGGAGAAAATTTAGCCTCCGATACAGATAGTCAGGTTCCTTCATATATATTAATTTATGTAGCGTAGTGAGCGTTTTAAGTTTAATAAGGTTATCGAAAGAAATGTTTAGCAACCTGTAAGCATGATGAGAGACGTGGTCAAGTCTTTTCAACCCATAGACGTATCTAGCAATGTTGTTATAAACAACATTAAGTTTCCTATTACATACATAGTCACAATTAGAGTAAACCTCACAACCATAAAGGAGCGTAGGTATTAAGTACGCTTTTGCTATTAGTAGACGAATATGTAACGGAGTAAAATATTGTGTAAGCCAGAGTGTACGAAGCATCCCATACAGTTTTCCCACTGTGCGGAAGATGTGATCTTTCCATGTCAAGGTTTTGTTAAAAACTACACCTAGATTTTTTGCCGTGTCAACGTATTCTATAATAGTGTTGTCTAAAATTAAATTTTCCATTCCACTTTTATCTAGTGACCTTCTATGAATGACTATACATTTCGACTTCTTAGGGTTAATACATAAGCCGTTCATAGAAGCCCACGTACCAATTTGACACAAATCGTAATTTAAGTTATTAATACATGAACAGGTACGATCACTAGGACATCACATATACAATTGTACGTCGTCAGCATAAATGTGAATATTACAATACTTGAGAACACAAGGCAAATCGTTTATATACAAAACAAATAACAGGGGACCAAGGATTGAGCCTTGTGGGACTCCTGTTAAAACACTGACGAAGTCAGACTTTCTGCTACCAACACTTACTGCCTGAGTTCGGTCGGCCAAATACGATCTGATTAGGGCTGTTGCACAGTTGGAGAAATTAAATAGGTTGTCCAGCTTCTTGCAGAGAACGGTGTGGTCGACCGAGTCAAACGCTTTTGAATGGTCGAGAAGAGTCAGGAAAGCAGTAAAATTTTGGTCAACTTGTTCTCGAATATCCTCTATCACCGATAGGAGTGCCGCTTTACAGCTACGATTTGGCCTGAATCCAGACTGGGAATCTGTGAGAAGGTTATTATCCTGCACATAAGTATTTATCTGGCAGTGCAAAATTCGTTCTACGACCTTGGAAAGGAAAGGCAGAATAGCTATAGGTCTATACTCCTTGTTTTGCTTGGGGATTGGGATTACCTTAGCAACTTTCCAACATTTGGGAAATACACAGGACGTCAGCGCCGAGTTAACCAAGTAGGTTAAGTGAGGAAGGATTTTAGGAAGAATTATTTTTATAAATTTCGGACATATACCATCGAACCCCATAGCATTGAACTTTACTGAAAGAATGGCTTGAACGACATCACAACCATCGACACTAGCAAACTCAAGAGGACCAAAATCAGCATTAGCGCGAATACAATAATTGTCAGCACATATATTGTCAGTTGAGATTGGCAGATTTACAAAATTTATATTTATCTCGATAATGTCTACATCAGGGAGGACAGAAATATCGCATTTGGATTTTCCGATACCAATATGTTTAATCGACTTCCAGGTTTCCTTCGAACTCAAGGCAGCACTAAACTTGTTATTATAAAATGTCTGCTTAGCTGACCTAATGGCTTTGTTTGCAGCGATCCTAGCTGCTTTGAAGCAGTTGTGAGCCTCCAGGGTTTTGTATCTTTTCCATCGTGAGTAAGCAAGGTTACGCTGGTGAATTAAGTGTTTTAGATTGGCACTAAACCAAGGGGTATTATTGTGTGTAGCAGCTTTGAGTTTCACTGGCACATGGTTGTCGAAAAGCCTAATAATATGGTTCTGTAGGAATGATGCCTGATCATCGACCGATGTCAGCGTACGAATCAAGCTCCATTCGACCGACTCCACCGCTGCATTAAGGGAATTGTAATCTATGCTTCTAAAATCACGATACGTAAAGGAACATTGGATGTGTGACGTTTGAAAGTTTTAACTAAGAAATATCAGATCGTGTTTTGAAAAGCAAGATGCCGACAATTGATCGTAGTGGAGCAATTTCAGGGGATCATTCACAAAAAATAAATCCAACAAAGAAGAATTTGAGTCAGTAAAGTGTGTAGGTGAAGTTAAATTGGTGGGAGAAAGTCCAAGAGACTCCATACTTAGCTTTAGAGTTGAGTCGACGAGAGGGTTGGAGTTGAAATCCCCAGCGATGATTATATTATCATAGCTATAAGTAGAGGCTCGAGAAATTCAATAAAGCCAGAGAAGTCAACTCCACGATTAGGTCTGTATGCACAGCCGATAACAAGCCTTTCATTATTTACAGAGAACACGTCTACGAACACATATTCGACAGAATCACTTGGACTAGCACTGCAGCAAAGTTTACAGGATAAACCACTTTTAACATATATAGCAACACCACCACCATGACCACGTCTATCAGCGCTGAAAAGTTGATATCCATTTAGTTGCACCAAATCATTTTGCCATATTGTAATTATTTGGTAGTAATATATTATTTGATCGCCAAAGTAGCTTGGCCGTAAAATGGTCTCCGGTACGTTGGACATATTTATCAAGTTGGTTTTCATCGAATCTATACTTTAAGTTCAATTTTGATACATGCGCGTCTGAACTTTCATGTCTCATGCTTTCTATTAAAAGTTTTTGAAGTGCTATCGCGTCGTCACATTCACAAACGTGTAGTTGTAAATTCTCGTTTAGGCTTTGCTTCAGAACACCGTAAATTGTCCATCCCAGACGTGTTTTCGTTGCAGCTGGCTCGTCACTCTTGCCTTCCCTAAACTTCATGGGCATCGCTACATGTTTATTGTTCAAACCAATTATCATCTGAGGTACCACATTTTGGTATGACTCCACTGGTAGCCCTCTTAGGTGTTTATATTTATTTGCTAGTTCTGGCATTATCAAAGTTTTTGGAGGCAAATCGAGCTTGTTGACAGTGCGTACGTCGCACAATGTATATATTTTATTTTTTGCATAAGCTGAGACCTGCAAACTGATACAAGCGGAATTTTCTTCGATTCGAACAGAACCATCCGTCCAACGCAAACGAAGATCACTTTCTTTACCTTTCAGCTGTAACTTTTTGAGTACGTCTTTCTCGATGATCGTGGGGCCTGACCCATCATCCAAAAGTGCGTAAATATCCGCCGTAGCATGTCCAGAGTGAATGGTAATCGGCAAGATGCGATACAAAACATTTGATGTCTGCTGTATATGAATTCCCACTGCATTTTCCGAAGAGTCTTTGCTTTCTTGCTCTGGCTTATGCAACATAAAATGATGTTTTGCCGTACAATTGTTTTCACCGCATTCACGTCGTTCCTTGCAAAACTTGGGATCGTGTGCCTTAAGGCACGACCGACATAACTTCATGTGATTTACTATATTCCATTTGTCATTATATGACATTACCTTAAACTTGTCACAGTTTACGATAAAATGATTTTAATTACACGTCGAGCACTTACGCGAATCTTGCTGACGCTGCTCACTTGCCACGTCACATTTTTCCTCATGAAATCCAACACAATGTGCTTTACGCCTTTCTTCGTGTTGATATCCACCAACGGGTATTGTTATAATAGTGGTAGCAGCGTTGGCTCGGGTAGGCAACCATTCGCTAAAGATTAACAAATTTATATTTGAATATGCACCTGAATGCATAGCCCAATCAAAGCGCATTTGCGAAGGGAGTTTTTGAATCAAATCTTTTAAAAGCATAGGGTTATTGAAATGTGACGTGAGTCCTGAAGCAACAATTGTCGCAGTCAAGTTCTTTGCTTCAAGTGAAAAGGTTATAAGCGTTTCTAGTTTGTTGACATTTACATCCGCAATTCTTCGGACTTTTTCTAAAAGACTATTGATTATATGTTCAGGTCTGCCGAATATTGTTCGTAGTGTTGAAATAACGTCAGGTACTAATGTTGGTATCAACAGTTGGCTCCGCACGTAGTCAAGTGCTTTACCTTTCAAAGCGCGCTGGAGTCGAAGTAAGTTTTCATCATCGGAGAAACCGCATATGCGAGTCGAATTTTCATAACTACTTATAAACATTGGCCACTTTTCTGGCTTGCCACTAAACTGTGGCAACTCCTTTGGTAAGACCTGTCTTGCTTGTATTTGCATCGTTGTCAAATTGTGGCTCGCTTGCTGCCGCCCTGTACCCTGACCGTTTCCCATGAAACTGCCCTGGAAGCCACCATACCCACCACCGTCATGCTCTTGCCTGAAAAGGTTATTATTCAAATTATAATTAGTGTCAATATTAGCACCCATATTTGGCTGTCCCTGAAATGAGATGTTCTTATTGACCGTGATCAGCTTATGCGTGGATGGTAAACACAAATTTCTTTGCATGCTTGCATAACCTTGTGCGCCCGTGGTCGGCGTATTGACTGTGTCATATACGCCTGTGATTGGCGCATGGAAGTTGCTTTGTGGCCTCATGCCTTCGTACGGTGCACTTGTATTACCTTGTGCGCCCGTGGTCAGCGTATTACCTGTGTCATATACGCTCGTGATTGGCGCATGGAAATTGCTTTGTGCCCTCATGCATTCGTACCGTGCACTTGTGTTACCTTGTGCGCCCGTGGTCAGCGTATTACCTGTGTCATATACGCTCGTGATTGGCGCATGGAAATTGCTTTGTGCCCTCATGCATTCGTACCGTGCACTTGTGTTACTTTGTGCGCCCGTGGTCAGCGTATTGACTGTGTCATACACGCTCGTGATTGGCGCGGTGGTAACCTCAGCTGCTCTTATATTTTCGGCACTCTGTCGACATTGCAAGATTTCGTTTTCCTTTTGTAGTTGGCACAATTGCTTTTTCAACTCCATCAACTTATTTCTCAAACTAATTAAATCATCGCATTTACCTGTATTTTAATTTTGCATATTTTCGTTCGTGACCTCAGTACCATCACCTTTCTCTTGCGCTTTTATGATTGTCTTGTTTGTAGCACACCCATTGCATTCCCAGTCCCTAGATTCAATGCCATCAGACACGTTGGCGCAGATGAAATGGAACCACTTATCGCAGCTATGGCATTGCACCATATCACCTTCCTCGGATGTTTTGCAGACAGGACATTCAGCCTTTTCATCGAATGCTTCGCTCATAGTTCATTAAGTATTCAACAGTATTTCACCAAGAAAGCTGTTCTTACTCACGGAATTTAATGAAGTTAAGTTTTTTGAAGATTGTTAGAAATAACAAATTTAAACAGCACTGCTGCTCTGTACAAATTAAACTATTTTACTTTAATGGTATAAGCAAGCGAAACGCTTCAAAAAACTTAGTTTTATTTCAATTTAAGCACGCGTTCTTGTCAGTTAGTACAATGAAATTTTTAATTCAGAAAATTTGAGATCATACTTGTTACACGCAACAATGTTGCATTATCGATTAACATATCGACTTTGATGGCCTTGCCACACCCAGCTTTTGCATGTGACTGTTCAGTCTACAGTGTCTTGTAAGAATAGCCGTTAGGATTCTTAGGTTATCTTTTTGAGAAGCCTATTAATGCCCTATATCGAGTTGTGCTGTAACCCCCTAACAGTAACTTAGATTGACTCAGGCCTGGCATATTGCGCCAGTGTTCTCTCTTTTCCCTCCCTTCTACTATTAGGGGCATTTATTGAGTGAGCCAACTGCCAGGAACGGCTCGGGATCGATGAGTCCTGCAGTTGCTGCCTCTCTTTCCGGGTTGTCCGCCTGCTGTTGTTGTTATAGCAGTGCTTCGTCCCATCCAATAGGTGCGACCGAGCACAAATTGTCATCAGTGTCTTCTAACGGGAGTCCAAGGAAACTTTCTGTTTCAACAGGGGTGGACCATAATGAGAGGAGTGTTAGAGGCGTTGGTTCCACAATACAGTTAAAGAGATGGTTGGTGTCATGTGGGGACACATTACAAGCAGGACAATGTTTTGTATGTCGGGGTTGATTCTGGATAGGTAAGAGTTTAACCTGTTACGTTATCCAGCTCGAAGTTGAGCTAGAGTGACTGCTCTCGTTTCCCTAGGGAGAGTGCGTTTCTCCTCTGCTAGTTTTGTTCTTTGACTACAGGAATCACCGGCATAGAGGTCCGACGCCTGTTTGTGGAGTTCACTGAAGACATGCTTGTGTTTTTTAGCTTCATACGGCTGTGTTCTCAGGTGCCGTATTTCCTCATAATGTAATGAGGCCGTGAACAACAAGAGCCACAAAAGATTTATAAAAGTTACGAGGACGCTGGATTTTGGAATCTAGCCCAGAGCAACCGGTCCGATGCAACCATCCCTTGCACGTGAAACACTGACAAGAGTATTTATTTTTTTAATTTAATTTATTTATTATTACGGCTATTTAGGCCTAAAACTTAAACTACTAAGTACAATTCATTGTTATAATCACTTATTTCTATTGAATATGCTGTTGGAATGCCCTGTGATTCCGATCAGCATATTTACTAGCGTGACAAAGGGACGAGTCTGGGAGCCACTCATTTAAGGAAGGTTGGAAAGGACGAGTTTCCAATCCTCCATTGCTCCCAGCTTAAGGCAACAAAATTTGGAACTTATATTTTTCAATTATATGTATATTTTAAGCTGTCGGAATGTATTAGCCTCCGATCAACACAGCTAAACATGTCTTTGGATGTTGGAAATTGAAAATAACGTGTATCCAATCACCCCTCAACTTTGTTTAGTAAAGACGCTGTCGGAATGCATGAAGATTCCGATTAGCACAGCTCAACATATAATGGGAGGTTGAAAAGGACGTGTTTCCAATCCCCCCTGCTCCAACTTTTGTTTGGCCTTATTTTTGTTACACATTATATAATTTTATTGTTATATTAATGCTGTACGAATGCGAGTGATTCCGATCAGCAACAGTAAATATCAGCTGGAAATACCGAATTTCAGCGAAATTAGTTGTTGGAACTGTCTGGAGTTACAGGTTTTTCTTTTCCTTAGGGCCGGATGCATTGTATTTTGCTGCTTCCAATATTACCATTCCCTTTTCGCGCTCCAGTATCGGATATATCATGTAAAAAATAAGAGGAGAAAAACTTTATCTTATTGGAAGGGTTTTACAATGCTCCAATAAACTTTTTTTAAAAGTATTGAAATTATTACTACTTTTTATGTGATTAGGAAGTTCATTGAAATATTTCAGGCCCTTATATATATGACCGTCCTAAAAAGATTCTTTTCCGGCAAACGCAGCAAACTCATTTCTCGGGACCGGGGTCAGGAGAAGGACGCGGATTGGGGTCGATACCTTCCCGGAAGAGGAGAGTATGGCGTAGACCCGCTGCAAGGATCTGCTGGGAGGGTTACAATTTGTGGGAGGGACGCAATAAATTAAACACTGAGTCCGCCTGCTCATTACCCTCTACTGCCCTGTGGCCTAGGATCCAGGGCAACAGTACTACGTTGTGTGCTCCTAATTGATTTAGCTTTTCTACGCACTGAAGGACCTGTGCTGACTTTATTTCGAACGCCGCAAATGCCTTTAGTGGGGCCTGACTGCCTGACTGAGTATGGCAATTGTTTCATTGGGGTATAAGCGCTGAAGGTTCAGCTTAGCGCACTAACTTATGGCGAATACTTCCGCTTGAAAATGCTCGGATGTGCTTTTCGAGTTACTGATATTTTGGCTCTGGGTCCGAAAACTCTGGCTCCAATCCCCCCTTGCGTCTTCGAGCCATCTATGTACCATACGATCTTGAGCAGACTAGTAATACATTGCACCCGCCCATACCCATACAGCCGTACCAAGAGTCTGAGCAGCCCATTACATTTTGGCACAACCGGAGCACTGCTGGACATCCAATCTATATGAAAGCTATGCATTCAAAAGTGTTTGTACCAGTGGCTGGTGCACACCGAACTGGACCAATGTATGCTATATTGATGCCTGCACAAATACCAAGCTATGTTTATGTGAATAATGTTACTGCTTATGTACATTTGCACGGTTCAGCACTTACAGTACCTACGTTTATACAAGGTGGAACACCACACTATCTACATGGCGATGTAGCCACCGATCACGTTGTTGTAAGAGATTAATTAAAATATGTTATTAATAAACACTGATTCTTATGTTTTCATTATCATTAAACTGTAGACTGTAGACTCATGACGGGTATTCTTACTGGACACTACCTTCTTGCGTCACATGCCTTTAAATTAGGCTTGGTCAGTGATAGCAGATGTAGGGAGTGCGGGTTGGAGGAGGAAACGATCGATTACGTTCTGTGCTCGTGCCCTGCGCTTGCAAGGCTAAGACTCCAGCTGACAGCTGTCAGATCTAGAAGCAGCAAGTGGCTTAAGTTCTAGGAAGCTTCTGGTATTTGTCAAGAGGACGGAGTTATTTTATAACATGTCCTGGTTGTTGATAGGGTTTTTAGCTTGGTCGTTAAAACAAACTTCTGGTAACACTACGGACTCATTCAGTCTATGTGAGGTCGTCATGAACCCGCCAGTTCAACCTAACCTATATTTTGTTTTGGTTTTTACTTTAGAATCAACCGTTTAAGTAAGCGATGTCAGCTAACTAAGCGCCTTCAAATGTAGATCAATAAGGAACATGGGGTCGCCAGAGCCTCGGCTGTTAAAGAAACAGGGTTCGCCACGGGTAGGTGAGGTTCACAATTGGGTTGGAGAAGCTATATATTGCGCTGGCAACCCATTGAACGGGTTGCGCTACACAACCCCCTGAACCAATTTGGTATTTTAATCGCCTCTTACGCAGGCATGCCTACCGCGTGTATACTCTAAGCCCCCTAACCCGCTGGAGCCATGAGAAGCGTTAGTGACCTTGGGTTTCCCAATGAAAGTACCGTCGTGTCTAGTGTTGTTGGGTGAGCGGCCAGGCAGCAGCGTGCAACAAATGCACCATTCAGGAGGATACCCTTGCTGAGCCCAGAAAATCTGGGAAAGTTGGATATACTGGTCGGATGCAGCAAACGAGTATATTCTGTAATAGCATATGATCAACTTGGAGATAACCAAACATTTATTTTCCTGTCCAACAGGGAACTGGACCCTGCTGCTAAAGAAGGATAGGCGTAGTCACATCAATTCGTTCCCGGGTTACTCGGGGAAATCAGTTTTAGCAGTACTTTGCACTTTTCATACTGCACGTCCATACAAGAACTTCGGATAATGAATTAAACAGTTGTTGTTGTTGTTGTTGAATTAAACAGTCATCTGCATTTGTTTGTTTTTGTAGCACGTCTAATTTCCTTCGTAACATCAATCAATTATCCCTTGTTATAATGTTGTGTTCTCTATGAATGCAACAGCGAAGTATCTTCGGGAACCCCTGATTCTAGTTATCTGAAATCTCCTTGAGTCCCTTGAGCCTTTGGCCTCTCAGAAAAGAGCTAATTGTGGAGCCCTATTTATAGAACACTTTTCGGGTTAAATATATTAAAAACTTTAATCTATCCTTACTGATATTAGTCTCTTTCTCATTCTAGGTAATTTGATTTTGACGATGTGCGCATAGCAATATTCCAAATATTCCAGCTGTAGCTGAAGGAAGAACATAAATTTCCTCAAATTATAAGAAAACTGCGACAACTATCCCCCCGCCTTTTTAGTACCATAGATAAGGCGCTAACAAGCATACTATGGGAAAGGGTCAAGACCAAAGGATCAATATCACCTGTAAATCGACTTTTATAGCACGAATTGGGGCTTCCGGTATTATCCCTACAAAACTCATATGGATCTGCAAACTGATGTTGAACAACACCACCAGCGCAGGAAAAATTGGGCATCATCACTGAGCTTCGAAAGTTTCAGAAAGGGCACAGCTATTAATAGACGTTATTGTACTTAATTAGCTTGTACATATCAATATACACATATGTAAAGTTCACTAGATTAATAAGGGAATAATTTAAATTGTAAAAAACCATTGTATATATGAATTTTTTATAATTAAATATTATCTGAACATACAGGACGCGTTTCATTCATGGAAAAAGCGATTTGACAGAAGGTAACCGATACGGGTAACCGATAGGCCAGTTACCCGTGTTGTTTTTGTTGCATATGTTTTGGTTAGCGATAACGAAAACATAACTGATGAAGTAACTTAAAAATGTAAATAACATCGAGCGAGAAGGAATGTCGAAAACACAATAGGTAAGAGCAGTGTTGCCAGGTTAGCCTTTTCGAGGCTAGATTTGGCCTTTTTTTTGCCTTTAGCTTCGAAATTTTGTGTTTAGCTTCGTGACTTTTTTCTAGCCTTTTTACTCCGAATATATTTTTAAAAATTTCTAAAATAAAATAATTTCAATAGTTCCTGTGAACACCTAATACCTAATAATATGAGTTCTCTACAAAAGATTAATTCTTTTTCTGCTGAAAATTCGTGGAAAATTTCAAAGCCAGATGTATTTTCTTACTTTGAAAAAGAGAAGTATAGTTATTCTAAAAGTCAAATAGCATTAATAGAGCTGCAGTGACGAAAACTTATAACTATACAATGGAAAAATGTACACTCCACCATGGAATTTTGGTCGGAAGTCCGAGAACATAAAAATGCATTAAACGAACCTCCTTTTTTAGAACTTGTCGAATTCATATTTAGTTTTTTAGTATTACCACTCAGTAACGCGGAGGTTGAAAGAGTTTTTAGTGGCATGAAAATTCTGAAAACTAAATTAAGGAACAAACTAAACATTAAAATGCTTAATGCGCTGCTTAATATTAGATGCTCGTTAAAACGCTTATCTAAATGTTGTAATGACTTTGAAATTACCTATGATCTGATATCTATGGTAAATAGCCAAACTTTATACACAGACATAAGCTCTTCTGATTCTTCAGACGGGGAATATTTTATATAAATAACTAGCACACCCGGCAGACGTTGTTCTGCCCTAAATTTGGCTTATCTGCATATATTTTAATAAGCTTTTTCCGTCTAACTCTGCCCTACCCCTCTACACTTTTTCCTAATCTTTTTATTCACTCCTCCCTCCGTCTTTTTCGCTTCATCTCCATCTTCGTCTCATTCTATCTCTTTCTCAGTCTCCTTCTCTCTTCTCTCCAGTTTTCCTCCTTCTTCTTCATCTCTTATTCCAGTCCCATTCCGAGTCTCAGCCCCAGTCCCACTCCGAGTCTCAGTCTCAGTCCCAGTCCTAGTCCTAATTCTAGTCCCAGTCCGTCTCTGGTATACTTCACGGAAAAAAGCATCCTAAATACTAATATAGACAAATTTATATACGAAATTTCAGGCAAATCGAATAGGACGTATGTAAATAGGTATGTGGGTATTATTAATTCTTGTCTTTATTTCGGCTTCGCATGCATATTTATCAGTTTTGCCAGGTTGATGCGACTAAATCGAATATCACAATGTACTTTAGAGCTCTCAGCAACAGTTTTTATTTGATATCCATAATACACACACATTCTAGGGGTATCCGCGTTCATGTTTTGGCCTATATCTCGAGATCCTAGCCTCCCAGTTGTATGAAAATTATCCTATACTATAGCACTCATCAACAGCTTTCATTTGACATCCATATTGTATAAACACATTCTAGGGGTATCCGTGCCCACGGTTTGGCCTATATCTCGAGACCCTAGTCACCCAGGGGTATGAAAATTATCCTGTACTATAGCACTCATCAACAGCTTTCATTTGATATCCATATTGTATAAACACATTCTAGGGGTACCCGGGTCCACGTTTTGATCTCAAGACCCTAGACACGTAGCGAAAAAAAAGGTAGACGTTGGCCGATTTTCAGACCTACCAAATATGCTCACAAAATTTCATGAGAATCGGTTCAGCCGTTTCGGAGGAGTTCAGCCTCTAAAACCGTGACAGAAGAATTTTATATATTAGATTAGTTTGTAATATTTTTTAATGTATATACACATATGCAATCATTTCAAGTAATTCCATGTGCTAGTCAAAGAAAATGTGCCTGATATGTTTTGAAACAGGAAGTTATGCTTAAGTTATGTTTATAACTTTTTTTATAAAAAAAATTTAATGAATTAACCAAAAAATTTCTGTCCTTTTTTTAGCTTCTCTTTTTTTCTAAATTTAGCCTTTTCTAACCTTTTTTTTTTTGCCAATCTAGCTACTTTTTTTTGCATCACCTGGCAACACTGGGTAAGAGCGAGAAAGCGAGTCACACGTATACTATTTTGAGAGAGCGCATGCGTTACCTTTTTCACGACAGCAATGTAAAAGTCATTAAGCCGATAATTGGTGAACAAATTATTGGTGACGATTAAGTAATCGATTATGTAACGGGTACCTGTCTTGTAGGGAAGTAGCGCAACAAGCTAGTACACACACACAAACATTACTAACGCCCATATCACGAAAATCTTTAAGAAAATTCAAGTAAAGTTTTTAAACACACATAAACTGTGGTAATTTTGGAATATATAGCATTCAGGTCACCTTATATGCAGTAATTAAGAGAATATGTTTACTTATATTCTAGTTATTAGCTATTTTTTCTACATTTAACTTAAATACTTATACAAAGATTGAAGGTATATTGATGCAATGCAATTCTACTACTCCTGCTGTTCTTCATTCCACTGTATTCGACTGCCCTCTTTTAATGCCTTCCACTGTATTCGCAACATAACCTCAATTTAACCTGCCAAACTATATAGTAATCAATGGTCAGGAGCTAATTTATTATACCTAGAATGCGTATTAATATTGTAACGAATTTAGTGCCAATCCTCTTATTTGCAACCTTCTGCTAAGTTCGAATCACTAAACTGTTGAATAAATAACTCCAATATTTAATAATGCAAAATGGCCTTTATTCAAGTACTTTCAAAATAACACTTCTATTGCTGACAGATAGTGTGCTTAATCGAAACTGACTCTAGCGCCTCTACTGTTGTCGCCTCTTATACTGTTTGGTTTACTCGTTGACATTTCTAGGCGGTTCTGTTCTAGAATCTACTAGTTGCTTATCTGCTATAAGTTTCTCAGCTATAACTACAGATGCACAATTTTTATAGCTTCTCTCACATGCGCGTGTATTTGCCACAATTATAATTGCATATCTCAGATAAGATATCGGCATGTGTTTGTGCGTTGCTTCTCCGCTGCGTGTACGTACATATGTGTAGACATAATGATTGAATTATTGATGTGCATACAAATCACTGTTTAGCATCGGCTTAGAGATAACAGTACCCCTTAGTGTTGCTAATATTCGCAACACTGCCCTCCACCTAAGTCTGATCGTCCCGATCAGACAAATCTCTCGATCTAACCGCTGCTAGCCTCTCCAAATGAACCACCCTTCTATTTCGTGGTTTCCCAATTGTTTTATGCGGTAGATGACATCACTGATCTTCTTCACAACTTTGTACGGGCCTTCCCAACTGCACCGAAATTTGGATGGGACACTTTTCCGCCGGTGAGGGTTTTATAACAGTCCAAATCTCCCTCCAAGAAACCTTCCGAATTATTGTTCTCATCGTACCTGTGTTTCATCTTACTACTCATTATCCTTGATCGTTCCCTCACACTCTGTTGTTTGGCTAATGAACTACTTTGTAGAGCTTGCTCTTGATGGATTGGCTTCACATACTCAGTATCGTTCCGACGTTTCGCAACAGAAGTGCGCGCTGGCTTGAAACCACCCTTGCATTTTTTCTGGAAATTTCTTTCAGTCATTTTAGTGCGTCCATTAGGTTTTGTCAATGCCATTGTTTCTCTCGCAGGTACTTTTGATTTTGCTTTATTTGGTCCATTCGATCCAGTAACCTTTACCTTTGACTTTCGTGGTTTTTGTCGAGTCTTCTCCACCAGTACTCGATTACTGCTGAACCCTTTCTCCAAACGGAAGTTAAGTGGTATATCCTGGTTCTCATAACGCATCACCCTTCTCTGCATATCAATCTTGATGTCATGATCAACCAAGAAATCCACTCCCAATATAGGTAGGTAGGTTGAACTGGCCGGTCCATGAGGACCTCACATAGACTGATTGAGTCCGTAGTGTTACCAGAAGTTTGTTTTTTCGACCAAACTGAAAAACCCTATCAAAAACCAGGACCTATGTTATAAAATAACTCCGACTCCCAATATAAATTCATCAACAAATCTCCGCCACAAGGAATTTGTGTAAAACCGTGACCTTCCCAATTAAGGCTTCACAAATCACTTCTCCCCGGACTTGGTTATACTCACCAGTGACCGTACACAACCTTGCTCCAGGTAATGACTTTACTCTCCTGTAGACCAAATCAGATCGAATCAAGGAATGAGGTGCGCCCGTATCTACAGTCAGTACACGTTCTTTACCATCCACATTCCCTCTGACGGTAAGACTGCTCGATTTTCTACCAATTTGCGACACAGATATCACAGGGCATTCAATAGCTGGGTCTAGCTCTCGATCTCTACATCTTACTCGCTCTTGCTAATCTCTTCCAGCTTTGTTATTAGGACCACTCATGCTGTTGCAACCACTAGGATCAAGATCGCAATGACGTGCAATGTGACCGGGCTTCCCGCATTTGAAGCATTTGATAACTCTCTCACTCCGCTTTTGCGATCCTTTCAGCGCCTCCAACATTGCGTCTACCCACTCTGGCCTTTCTACTTCCACACGGCGTGCTTTGAAAAGTGGCTTACACAGAAGCGAAGCTGTTTCCTGAATCAGAGCTTGTGAAACCGTTTCTGCGAAAGTTGGCTTTGGGTTTGCGTATGTAGCTCGCTTTGTTTCGACGTCCCGTATGCCATTTATAAAGCTCTGAATCTTTACCCTTTCAGTGTATTCCACGGGTACGTCTGCATTCGCTAAATGTGCCAGCCTTTCAACATCCGACGCAAACTCTTGCAATGTTTCACCAGGCCTCTGGAAGCGGTTCAGTAACTCCATTTGGTATATCTGTCTTCTATGCTTAGTTCCGTATCGTCTCTCTAGAGCGCCCATCAATGCTTCATAACAGTTTCGTTCGCCCTCTAGAATGGTTTGTAAAATCTCAACTGCAGGCCCTTTCAATGCCATGAAAAACGCAGCAACTTTATCTTCAGCATTCCAGTTGTTCACTGTTGCGGTCTTCTTAAATTGTAGCTTAAAGACCTGGAAAGGAACAGAACCGTCAAAGGATGGTGTTTTTACCTTTGGATTACTAGTTGAAACTGCTGGGCGATTTAATTGTAACTCCAGTATACGATCTTTCAAAGCATCCATCTCGGTCTCCATTTTATCTTGTCGTTCACTAAAAGCCTCCAGCTGCGATGAGACTTTTGTTTCCTGTGCCTCCAGCTTCGTTGAGATACGCTCTTCCTGTGCTTCGAGTTGTAATGTTATGCGTGCCTTTTGCTCTTTTAATTGTTCTGCAATTTGTGACGCCATGTGTGTTTTCTGTTCATCCAATTGTGATTCAATCTTCGATGTGATGCGTGTCTCCTGCGATTCCAGTTGGGATGACATTTGTGACGACATTTCTGAAATGCGTGCCTCCTGTACTTCCAATTGTGATGCCATATATGTTTTCTGTTCTTCCAATTGATATGACATTTGCGACGCCATTGATGTTACTGTCGATGTTTGTGCAGATATTGCAGCCAAAATCATGTTCAAGTCTGTGCTCGTAACTGTCAGCGATGTTTCGTTTTTCTGTTAAATTTTTGTTGTTATCTCGTCCCCATCAGGATAAAAGATATACTCGTCCACATCAATTCCTTGCGACTCCATTACCTCTCGTAGCCGTGCTTGAAGGTGGATCTTATTGCCGGTTGTATTCAATCCACGGTTCTCCAACTCCTTTTTCAGTTGCTGGATCCTCAATCCACTCAACTTTGCCATGTCCAAGTTGTATTCCCAATCTTCGGAATTTATTCAACAATTCCTCTTCTGACACCAATTGTAACGAATTCAGTGCAAAACCTCTTATTTGCAACCTTCTGCTAAGTTCGAATCACTAAACTGTTGAATACCAAATACGAAAAAAGGGATGAAACATGGTAAGGTAATTGGATTGTTTTATTGACGCGAAATATAACTTTAGAAAAAACTTTATAAAATGGTTGTGACACGTACCATATTATGTAGAAGAAAATGAAAAAGTTCTGCAGGGCGAAATAAAAAACCCTTAAAATCTTGGCAGGTATTACATATATAAATAAATTAGCGGTATCCAACAGATAATGTTCTGGGGCACCCTGGTCCACATTTTGGTCGATATCTGGAAAACGCCTTCACATATACAACTACCACCACTTGCTTTTAAAACTCTCATTAGTGCCTTTAATTTGATACCCATATCGTACAAACTCATTCTAGAGTCACCCCTGGTCTACCTTTATGGCGATATCTCGAAAAGGCGTCCACCTATAGAACTAAGCCCCACGCCCTTTTAAAATACTCATTAACACCTTTCATTTGATACCCATATCGTACAAACATATTCTAAAGTCACCCCTGGTCCACCTTTATGGCGATATCTCGAAAAGGCGAACACCTATAGAACGAAGGCCCACTCCCTTTTAAAAATACTCATTAACACCTTTCATTTGATACCCATATCGCACAAACAAAGTCTAGAGTCACCCCTGGTCCACCTTTATTGCGATACGTCGAAAAGGCGTCCACCTATAGAACTAAGGCCCACTCCCTTTTAAAATACTCATTAACTCCTTTCGTTTGATACCCAGATTGCACAAACGAATTCTAGAGTCACCCCTGGCCCACCTTTATGGCGATATCTCGAAACGGCGTCCACCTATGGAACTAAGGATTACTCCCTTTTAAAAAAACTCATTAACACCTTTCTTTTGATACCCATATTGTACAAACAAATTCTAGGGTCACCCTTGCTCCACCTTTATGGCGATATCTCGAAACGGCGTCCACCTATGGAACTAAGGATTACTCCCTTTTAAAATACCCATTAACACCTTTCTTTTGATACCCATATTGTACAAACAAATTCTAGGGTCACCCCTGGTCCACCTTTATGGCGATATCTCGAAAATGCGACCACCTATACAACAACCACCACTCCCTTTTAAAACCCTCATTAATACCTTTAATTTGATACCCATATCGTACAAATACATTCTAGAGTCACCCCTGGTCCACCTTTGTGGCGATATTTCGAAACGGCTGCCACCTATAGAACTAAGGCCCACTCCCTTTTAAAATACTCATTAACACCTTTCGTTTGATGCCCATATTGTACAAACAAATTCTAGGGTCACCCCTGGTCCACCTTTATGGCGATATCTCGAAACGGCGTCCACCTATGGAACTAAGGATTACTCCCTTTTAAAATGCTCATTAACACCTTTCTTTTGATACCCATATTGTAAAAACAAATTCTAGGGTCACCCTTGCTCCACCTTTATGGCGATATCTCGAAACGGTGTCCACCTATGGAACTAAGGATTACTCCCTTTTAAAATACTCATTAACACCTTTCATTTGATACCCATATCGTACAAACGCATTCTAGAGTCACCCCTGGTCCACCTTTATGGCGATATCTCGAAAAGGCGACCACCTATACAACAACCAACACTCCCTTTTAAAACCCCCATATCGTACAAACACATTCTAGAGTCACCCCTGGTCCACTTTTATGGCGATATTTCGAAACGGCATCCACCTATAGAACTAAGGCCCACTCCCTTTTAAAATACTCATTAACACCATTCGTTTGATGCCCATATTGTACAAACAAATTCTAGGGTCACCCCTGGTCCACCTTTATGGCGATATCTCGAAACGGCGTCCACCTATGGAACTAAGGATTACTCCCTTTTAAAATACTCATTAACACCTTTCATTTGATACCCATATCGTACAAACGCATTCTAGAGTCAACCCTGATCCACCTTTATGGCTATATCCCTAAATGGCGTCCACCTATAGAACTATGCCCACTCCCTCATAAAATACTCTTTAATGCCTTTCATTTGATACGCATGTCATGCAAACACATTCCAGGGTTTCCCTCGGTTCATTTTCCTACATGGTTATTTTCCCTTATGTTGTCACCACTGCTCTCAACTGAGTATGTAATGTTCGGTTACACCCGAACTTAACCTTCCTTACTTGTTTATACGTGGAGTCAAGTAACCACGGTTGTAAGGTACAGGTGAACTTTTAAAATTTCTCAAAACTTTCTTCATAGCACCAACCAATACCTTTTTTCATGCGGATACCCTGTCCATGCTTATTTTAACTGACAACTGTGTTTAATATGCCTAGGACAGACCAAAATTTTAAATCCCATTTGTTATTTAGGCAAGATTTTAACTAAAGAGTATTTTAGTTAGCGACTATGATTACGGGCCATAGTCAAAATAAAATGGCGCATAGTCATAGTCAAAATAAAATAAATTTTGGTAATTCTATACGACAACACGACACTGCTAATAGGCGCTTCCCAAGGCAGTCGGTTCTATGTACCGGAGCGACTCGGGATTTTTCCCGACCAAGGACTGTTATTTCAGTGTAACCCAATTTAATTTGTTGCGTCCCTCCCACAAATTGTCATCCTCCCAGCAGCTCCTTGCAGCGGGACTGCTCCATATTCTCTTCCTCCGGGAAGGTATCGAATCCAATCCGGGTCCGTCTCCTGACCCCGGTCCTGAGAAATGGTTTTGCTGCATCTGCCGGAAAAGAATCTTTTTAGGACGGTCATACTATGTTCAGTGTGTCTCGTGTAAGGGATGGTTGCATCGTACAGGTTGTTCTGGGCTTGATCCCAAAACCCGACGCCCACGTAACTTTTATAAATCTTTTGTGGCTCCTTGCTGTTCACGTCCAAGGGCGTCCCGTAGTATACGCCTTAGCGCCCCTCCCACTACCTTCCAGCAGCCCAGCTGCTCAGCAAGCCACAACTAGTACCCGATGCTGCTCGCGCCCCCCCCGGCGCCAACAACTCAAACAGCTGCTACCACTCATAAATACTATCTTCGTAGCAGAGTCGGTAGCAATGCTGAGCATCAGCCCCTGCCCCCGTCTTCTCCCCCCTCTTTTCCGGCAGCAATCGTGTAGGTCAGGGTAACAGACTCTTAGTCCTTAACTCCGTTTACCAGCACAGAATATATATGTTTGCGACATCCGCCCAATGCAGCTCCTGCCTTGGGCGGTGCCACTTTCCTAGATGTTCTGGTCTCCATGACGGCAACCCCCCGACGGGTTTCATTGCGCTATGTTGCCAGGTCACAAACCCCAATCTACCGGGTACCCCAATGCTTGCCCAAGGACGCCCAGTCCCAGGGCCACAACAGCAGTTGCGTCCTGGCCTTCCTGGACTCCCAGATTGGTGACGTCTCCCCCTATGCACTTCAGAATTCTGCAGTTAAACTGTAATGGACTAACTGGGGAGATCACGAAGATAGTCGATTTCATGAAGCGGCACAACATCCGCATTGCTGCGATTCAAGAGACTAAACTCACAGCAAGATCTGCACTGCAAACCTGTTCTGGGTATAATGTCCACAGAAAAGATCGCATGAGCGGAAATGGAGGCGGCCTCGCGTTTATCATACACCACTCTGTGCAATATCATATATTTGATCCTGGCATCGACCGCAGGGACAATGTCTTAGAACGTCAAGGCCTATGTGTCCGGTCAGACGATGCAAATCTAGAAATCATCAACATCTATATCCCTCCTGCCACCTGTTGCCCCAGTGGATACCGCCCTAATATTAGCGCCTTACTCACTGGCAACAATCGCATTATCTTAGGCGACTTTAATGCCCATCACGATCTATGGCATTCAAACTTGCGGGCGGACAGTAGGGGTGAGATGTTAGCGGATCAAATAGAAGAAACGGCGCTCTGCACAATAAACGGAGACGCCCCCACACGTATGGTAGGAAGCTGTCACAGTTCGCCGGATATCTCAATCGTGAGCGCAGAACTCGTAAACTGCGTCAACTGGCAGCTGATGGTAACATTGGCATCCGACCACCTGCCTATACTTATTTCGTTCGAGCGTACCGCCGACTTCATCGTTACAGAAAAACGCTCTTTCATAAACTTTAAAAAAGGAAAGTGGGACGAATACAAATCTTTTACAGACGACCTCTTTGCTGCCCTCCCTATCCCGACTGATGCCCGCCAAGGGGAGCGTGCTTTTCGCAAGGTCATTCAATCCGCCTCGGCACGTTTCATTCCCGCCGGGAGAATTCCCGAAATTCGGCCCCACTTCCCGGCGGAGGCCGCAAATTTAGCGAGAGAACGTGACCTTATAAGACAGCTCGACCCAGGCGACCCCCAAATAAGGGATATAAACCAACGCATCAGATTGCTTGTGGATGAACACAAGCGGGCGAAATGGGAGGAGCACCTAAGAGGTGACAACAGTTTCCATCGTCTTCGGCGATAAAGTGCTGTCGAATTCGAAAAAATGCGCGAGCGCTTTCTGCCGTCAATATGTAATGCATTCTATGGTCGACAAAGATAGACGAAGGGCCAACAGATACGCACATAAACATAAATTCAGCGCGTCACCAATTACCATCACCGCCAGAGAGGTTGAAGATGCCATTGGTCACGCTAAACCATCAAAAGCAGTGGGCCCAGACGGCATAGCCATGCCGATGCTTAAACGCCTAGGGAAAGAGGGTTTCAAATACTTAGCGCATGTCTTCAACCTGTCTCTTTCCACCTTTGTCATACCCGAAAAATGGAAATGGCCGCTACTAAATCCTGGGAAACCAGCTAACATAGGAGAGAAGTATCGTCCGATATCTCTCCTATCGCCAGTAGCAAAGACGCTTGAAGCCATTTTGCTCCCCTACTTCCAAGCAAATTTGCAGCTAGCCTGTCATCAGCATGGCTTCAGAAAACTCCATAGCACCACCACCGCGCTAAATGCCATCAGCACCCAGATAAATTGAGTTAAACAAGGGATGCCACAGGGTGGTGTCCTATCACCACTGTTGTTTAGTTTCGACATATCTAAGCTACCTTCACCACCAGAAGGAGTCACTATCGTTTCATACGCCGATGACTGCACAATAATGGCCACAGGCCCAGGCCCAGGCCCACAGATCGATGAGCTCTGCAACAGAATAAACGGCTACCTCCCTTATCTCTCCAGTTTTTTCGCCTCGCGAAACCTGGCATTATCACCGACTAAATCTTCCGCGACCTTATTTACAACATGGACGTCCCAAATGTCGACCATTTTGAACATCCACGTCGATGGCACTACGCTACCGACTGTCCTACACACCAAATTCTTGGGTGTGACGTTTGATCAGGATCTACATTTTGGTGAGCACGCAGCCGCAATTGTTTCGAAAATCCAGAGCCGTAATAAAATCCTCAAATCCCTTGCTGGCAGTACCTGGGGAAAAGATAAAGAAACGCTCCAGTACTCAAAGAAAAGTAGCCAAAACTTGTGGAAGAGGAACGCATACTCCCCAGGGAAACGCGTGTCACTCTTGTTCAACTTCGTTCTGAATACTGTAACAGGTTAAACTCTTATCTATCCAGAATCAACCCCGACATACAAAATGTATGCCCCGCTTGCAATGTGTCCCCACATGACACCAACCATCTCTTTAATTGTAATGTGGAACCAACGCCTCTAACACCCCTTTCATTATGGTCAACCCCTGTTGAAACAGCAAGTTTCCTTGGACTCCTGTTAGAGGATATTGAAGATAATTTGTGATCGGTCGCGGTTGTTAGGTGGTGCGAAGCACTGCTACAGCAACAGCAACACTGCTAATAGCGCCCAAAAATGTCGAGAGAGGTGTCAAAAGACGCGTATTGACCTCGACAACAATAATCCGAAGGCGGAAAATAAAAATTTTAGCTCGTTCAAAATATATTAACAAAAACCCGAAAAATTACCCCAGAGTGCTCCAAAACTGGGGGTGGGATCCATAGTATTTTTGCGCAGAATCCTGTCTAGTCTAGTTGAGGGGTCGACTGATAATACGCTACCAAAACTATCGAGTGAGGTGTCAAAAGACGCGTATTAATCTCGAGAACAATAATCCGAAGGCGGAAAAGGGAAATTTTATCTCTGTCCGGAGATATCTGCAGTTGAATTTGGCGATTTCCATGTGGTTGTTGTTGTGTTTGTACCCACAAAAAAATGGTGCATCGCCGTGGCGGTAGCCACGGTTATACCACACACCCGGACTTGGCATGGCTTAGCCCAGGGTTATTTTTTATAAGCGCGGCCGAAGGCCGCCAACGCAGAAAGGTGTTCTGCGCAAAAATACTATGGATCCGACCCCCACCGAAGTTTGCGCCTACAACATCTTTATTTTCGATAATCTTTGGTATTTATAACCGTTTTCTGTCTCCTTTGCTTCAAATAGCTGCGAAACCAGTCAAGTTCTATACCAGTTATACCTATACGTTGCATTTTTTTAAATTAAGAGCTCCCTATCCACTGTTTCAAATGCTCGTTTGAGGTCAAGGAAGACTGAAACAACCACTTTTTTATTATTTAACTCTTCTTTCCCGTCATGTATCACCAAATTAAGAGCTGTCTCACATGAATGTTTCTTTCTAAAGCCTGACTGTTGGTGGGCTAGTATATTATTATCTTCAAGGTATTTCATTAACTGGTTTTTAACATAAGCTTCAAGTATTTTACAATCACTAGGCAGGGTGTTTATGGGTCTAAGTTCTTCAGGTTTTACTGTCTTTTTAACTTTTTCCACTGGTATCACCGTTGACGTTTTCCACTTTTCTGGTACAACACCCTCTTCTAGGCTGTTATTGATTATTTGTGCGTAGAAATATCCTGTGTACGATATACAGTGTTATGGATTCGCATTTACAGTGGAAGCAGTAAGGAAGGCGGTCGGCATGATGTGGTGGTGCACAGTGGCTAGTCATTGTCGGCTGGGGCGGGTCCTTGCCAACCTTACTGTTCCTGCGCCATAAACAGAAAAAAAGTCATATCATGCCTTTAAATGGTCACGCAGCGCAGAACTAATTCAAAACGCTGGAAATTCAAAATAAAACAACATCCGGTCGAACCGGATGCCACGGACAGACCGTTAAACTTCAAAAATTTAATTTCAAATTCAAAAAAACCTAAACGCAAAAAAAAAATTACCGAACCGGACATGGCCGGTTACTAACGCTGAAAATCAAAATCAAAAAAAACTACTGAAAAATTAAAATAAAGAAGAAAAGGGCCGAATATATCTTGGGGGCGCCGCGGGTGTTGTTGCGACGCCCGGTGCATTTCCCACCCTCAAAAACCATGGCCACCGACGCACCTAAAATTTCGGTGGCCCCTTACCTGAAGACCCTACCTAGTGCCTTCTAACTAAATGTGGACGCCAGCATTCCCATTCTAATTACAATTTTATTAACAATTGACATTAACGTCTGTATGCAACAAAAAAAAAAAAAAGATAGTGCAGGTTTCTTAACCAGGGCTACAGCATTGTTGGACTACGAATAGCTATTTACACTATGAAAATGTATGTAAGTGTGTGTAGTGTATAAAGTGAGAGAAGAAAATGATCCAACAGTTCACACTTTATTGGGCCGAAATCGAATCGAAATCTAATATGAATACTTAAGTCTGGCTGAGCTTGTTCTGTCGGGGGTTCTTTTCCTTTCTCTTACTTTTGCTCGTAATATTTCAAATTATACAATTATTTATGTTTCCCTTTTTTTCGATAATAGTTATAAACGCTGTGTATGAGAAAACTATGTAATTAAATGTACTTATGTATAGTAAATATACTACGTACAAAGTAAGAATTTGGTTGAATTTTTTGTTTATCCATTCACAAAACATATTTTAAGACTATACAGTTTGGATACAAATTTCGATAATTGGGTTCTCTTACAAAATTATTATGTGGTTGTAGTAGAACTTAATTTTGAGTATAACAAAATGTCAATTTGGTATAATGCGCACAGTATAATGATACTAATATGTAATATGTACTAAGAAAATTGGTTACAAAAGAAATAAAGATGAAATTGCGATAGCAATATGTATTACGTGCACGTATATTACTTTCGTCTTGTTGTTCGAAAGATATTGCCCGCAATAGGGATTCATATGTATATATATATATATATATATATATATATATATATATATATATATATTGTATCTGCATGATATAGGAAAAAAAAGTTGAAATCCTTTTAGCCAATTTGTGCATAATCGACGAATGGCTGCTGTCGCAAAAAATTTTTTCTTTAAAATTATGGTTTAGCTCCAAAAATGGAACGATAAAACTTTTAAAATGATACAGACCGCTTTTCTTATGACTAAAAACTTATCGAGCTAATTTCAATCATTTTGAAGCAAGAAAAAATATCATTAAAATGAAAAAAAGGAAATGTATGCTCCTTGTTGTATAGCTAACAATTTCGAGTATTCAATAATACAATTTGACAAAAAGGTCGACCCTTGTTAAATAGTTCACCCGGACTATATAAAACTCTCTAAGTACCACTTAGAAGTTTCTTTAACTACCCTGCAAAAACGCTCTCGTCATTCCACGTCATTTGACTAGCTATTATACAGTTATAGGTTATATTCCTAGTCACATTTGCATGGGCGTGGGTAAGTTTTATGACCAAATTTTTTTGTAGGGTAATTATTTTGAAGTTCATACATGGCTGGTACTTACATGGCCGCCAGAGTACGTACCGTGGGCCTCTGCCGGCGTGGTTACTGGTGATGTTGTTGTTGCTGGTGAAGTTGTCGCTGTTGTTGGTTATGGCGCGCGGTGTTGGTACTGTTGGTGGTTGTTGCGCTCTAGTCCGAGGTGATCAAGTGAACCTGGTGGCAATAAAACTTCGTGTTGACCTTTACGATATGGATGACTTGGTGCTAACTTTGGCGTTCGTTGTATTACGCTGCAGTGTACTGCTGGCCCTGGAGGCGGAAGTGGTGTTGGACGCTTATCCAAAGGTGGTGGTGTACGTCGTAAACGTAGAGAATTTATCTTCGGATACCAAGGGCTTCTCATCAACAATTTGTTTAGTGCCGTCCGAATCCGAATCGGAATCACTAGAACTTTCCTCACTAGGTGTGACTGTGAAACGCCGACCTACTACTTCAACTGGATATTCTTTACGTTGAGCTTGTGTCAACACAGCACAACCGTTGTAAGGTTTATTACCACCCAAAATAGACGAGTAAAAACGAGGTTTGTCGGAATGAACTGGTCGGTACTTTGCGCTATCGACTCTTTCCTAATTTCTGGGCATTTTCCCGTTTCTTCTTTTGGTAGTTGGGTGAAGGAATCGGCCTGCAATTCCTCGTTGCGGTCTTGTGGTTCTTCAAAATACTCTCTTGAATATGTGCACAGCATGGCGAGGGTGTTTTGCGATGAGTTGAATATAGTCGGGGATGTGCAGTTGATGTAAGCAATAGTGTTAATGAAGCAGGAGCTGTGCTTGACGCCTTTGCCTCTTTGGTTTATAAAATTTTCCGATTAAAAGCCAACTCTTGCTTTTTCCCGGCCGAAAAAACGTGCTATCTTTTTGCTTTTCTTTTTCTAAATTTTTCATCTCTTCTTCGTTTTACTTGCGGCCGGAAACTCATGGCAATTTTCGCTAGTAATCGCCGGTCTGTTTTTTTCTTGTTTTCGATACTTTTGTATCGCAACTTTCGCCCCATCACCAGTCACTAGGTGTGTTCGCACGAACACGCTCCCAAGTGGACCGTAACCGTAGACCATAACAGCAGACCGTAACAACAGTCTTTAAGTACTTCATCAGATAAAAGTTTTCTGCAGCATATTTTATATTTGAACTCTTTCAGAATATTAATAACTTCATCTGTTCTTATTTTGGCAAGCTTTAATCTAGAATTGACTTGTACATCACTTAGTGCTACACGGCAAGGTTCTATATTTCTAATACGCTATTTATAAAGAACCTATTTAGACCATTTGCCAGCTCAGTTTCATTTTCTACCATCATACCATCTATTATCGCCTTTTTAATCCCTTCGTTATCTCTCGTTAAGCAAACCGCTTGCTTGAGATGTTTCCACATTTCTTTGGCGTTATTTTCATTCATTCGGACTTTATTTTCCATATATTTAACTTTCTTTATTTTTACTAGCTTTTTGTATATACGATTTATATTTTTATATTCGTTCCAATCACCTGTTTGTATCGCAAGCTAATAATTATTATATTTGCATTTATTCATTTGCGCCAATTCTCTGTCGTACCATTTATTCATTAGCTTGATATGAACTTCTTTTTCATACGTTAAACTCTCCATAGCTTGCATTATTATGTTGTTCACTAATTCGACTTTCTCATCAATTAGTAGGTTTTCATTTATGTTGAAGTTACATGATCTCAGGATGCTTATTAAGATTTCACTATTATATTTATCCCAAGCTGTGATTTTCTTGGTCATTTTCATCTGGTATGATTTAGACGTTTTAATATTGAACATTATTGTTTCATGATCTGAAATTTTGTATGCAGGCAAATTATTGCACTGAATTTCATCTGAATTTGAATATAATAAATCAATTTTAGATGCACTTGCATCTGTAATTCTAATATTAAATTCTACTTTTTGGGTCATACCCATCACAGAAAATATCTCATTCAATTTTGTACTATATGTTGATAAATACAAAAAACTACATTTTAAACAATTCCTTTTCTATTCGATACAGTGTCTACAAAAAATTTCTATTCGCTTGGAAATTAGATACGCAACGAAAATTTCGACAGATATGAGGTGTCATAATATCAATTTCAAATTCGATTTACGATAGCCAGCGAAGATCGAATAATGCTCATATTACGGGCCTTTGTTTTTGTAAATTCGATGGACAAATGTCAAAATGGTACTGCGCCAAATAAAAAAAGTTTATAATCAGCTGTCCCATGCTGCCACCTTGCATCCATATGCCGTCATCCAGTGAGTTTTAGAGCTCCGGCTCACGCTCAATTCTCACGGGAATGCTCTGGATCATTGAGAAACTTGAGAAGCAAATGTCGTGATATTTTCGCACACGCAGCCAAAATCATGTTCAAGTCTGTGCTCGTAACTGTCAGCGATGTTTCGTTTTTCTGTTAAATTTTTGTTGTTATCTCGTCCCCATCAGGATAAAAGATATACTCGTCCACATCAATTCCTTGCGACTCCATTACCTCTCGTAGCCGTGCTTGAAGGTGGATCTTATTGCCGGTTGTATTCAATCCACGGTTCTCCAACTCCTTTTTCAGTTGCTGGATCCTCAATCCACTCAACTTTGCCATGTCCAAGTTGTATTCCCAATCTTCGGAATTTATTCAACAATTCCTCTTCTGACACCAATTGTAACGAATTCAGTGCAAAACCTCTTATTTGCAACCTTCTGCTAAGTTCGAATCACTAAACTGTTGAATACCAAATACGAAAAAAGGGATGAAACATGGTAAGGTAATTGGATTGTTTTATTGACGCGAAATATAACTTTAGAAAAAACTTTATAAAATGGTTGTGACACGTACCATATTATGTAGAAGAAAATGAAAAAGTTCTGCAGGGCGAAATAAAAAACCCTTAAAATCTTGGCAGGTATTACATATATAAATAAATTAGCGGTATCCAACAGATAATGTTCTGGGGCACCCTGGTCCACATTTTGGTCGATATCTGGAAAACGCCTTCACATATACAACTACCACCACTTGCTTTTAAAACTCTCATTAGTGCCTTTAATTTGATACCCATATCGTACAAACTCATTCTAGAATCACCCCTGGTCTACCTTTATGGCGATATCTCGAAAAGGCGTCCACCTATAGAACTAAGCCCCACGCCCTTTTAAAATACTCATTAACACCTTTCATTTGATACCCATATCGTACAAACATATTCTAAAGTCACCCCTGGTCCACCTTTATGGCGATATCTCGAAAAGGCGAACACCTATAGAACGAAGGCCCACTCCCTTTTAAAAATACTCATTAACACCTTTCATTTGATACCCATATCGCACAAACAAAGTCTAGAGTCACCCCTGGTCCACCTTTATTGCGATACGTCGAAAAGGCGTCCACCTATAGAACTAAGGCCCACTCCCTTTTAAAATACTCATTAACTCCTTTCGTTTGATACCCAGATTGCACAAACGAATTCTAGAGTCACCCCTGGCCCACCTTTATGGCGATATCTCGAAACGGCGTCCACCTATGCAACTAAGGATTACTCCCTTTTAAAAAAACTCATTAACACCTTTCTTTTGATACCCATATTGTACAAACAAATTCTAGGGTCACCCCTGCTCCACCTTTATGGCGATATCTCGAAACGGCGTCCACCTATGGAACTAAGGATTACTCCCTTTTAAAATACCCATTAACACCTTTCTTTTGATACCCATATTGTACAAACAAATTCTAGGGTCACCCCTGGTCCACCTTTATGGCGATATCTCGAAAATGCGACCACCTATACAACAACCACCACTCCCTTTTAAAACCCTCATTAAAACCTTTAATTTGATACCCATATCGTACAAATACATTCTAGAGTCACCCCTGGTCCACCTTTGTGGCGATATTTCGAAACGGCGGCCACCTATAGAACTAAGGCCCACTCCCTTTTAAAATACTCATTAACACCTTTCGTTTGATGCCCATATTGTACAAACAAATTCTAGGGTCACCCCTGGTCCACCTTTATGGCGATATCTCGAAACGGCGTCCACCTATGGAACTAAGGATTACTCCCTTTTAAAATACTCATTAACACCTTTCTTTTGATACCCATATTGTAAAAACAAATTCTAGGGTCACCCCTGCTCCACCTTTATGGCGATATCTCGAAACGGTGTCCACCTATGGAACTAAGGATTACTCCCTTTTAAAATACTTATTAACACCTTTCATTTGATACCCATATCGTACAAACGCATTCTAGAGTCACCCCTGGTCCACCTTTATGGCGATATCTCGAAAAGGCGACCACCTATACAACAACCAACACTCCCTTTTAAAACCCCCATATCGTACAAACACATTCTAGAGTCACCCCTGGTCCACTTTTATGGCGATATTTCGAAACGGCATCCACCTATAGAACTAAGGCCCACTCCCTTTTAAAATACTCATTAACACCATTCGTTTGATGCCCATATTGTACAAACAAATTCTAGGGTCACCCCTGGTCCACCTTTATGGCGATATATCGAAACGGCGTCCACCTATGGAACTAAGGATTACTCCCTTTTAAAATACTCATTAACACCTTTCATTTGATACCCATATCGTACAAACGCATTCTAGAGTCAACCCTGATCCACCTTTATGGCTATATCCCTAAATGGCGTCCACCTATAGAACTATGGCCCACTCCCTCATAAAATACTCTTTAATGCCTTTCATTTGATACGCATGTCATGCAAACACATTCCAGGGTTTCCCTCGGTTCATTTTCCTACATGGTTATTTTCCCTTATGTTGTCACCACTGCTCTCAACTGAGTATGTAATGTTCGGTTACACCCGAACTTAACCTTCCTTACTTGTTTATACGTGGAGTCAAGTAACCACGGTTGTAAGGTACAGGTGAACTTTTAAAATTTCTCAAAACTTTCTTCATAGCACCAACCAATACCTTTTTTCATGCGGATACCCTGTCCATGCTTATTTTAACTGACAACTGTGTTTAATATGCCTAGGACAGACCAAAATTTTAAATCCCATTTGTTATTTAGGCAAGATTTTAACTAAAGAGTATTTTAGTTAGCGACTATGATTACGGGCCATAGTCAAAATAAAATGGCGCATAGTCATAGTCAAAATAAAATAAATTTTGGTAATTCTATACGACAACACGACACTGCTAATAGGCGCTTCCCAAGGCAGTCGGTTCTATGTACCGGAGCGACTCGGGATTTTTCCCGACCAAGGACTGTTATTTCAGTGTAACCCAATTTAATTTGTTGCGTCCCTCCCACAAATTGTCATCCTCCCAGCAGCTCCTTGCAGCGGGACTGCTCCATATTCTCTTCCTCCGGGAAGGTATCGAATCCAATCCGGGTCCGTCTCCTGACCCCGGTCCTGAGAAATGGTTTTGCTGCATCTGCCGGAAAAGAATCTTTTTAGGACGGTCATACTATGTTCAGTGTGTCTCGTGTAAGGGATGGTTGCATCGTACAGGTTGTTCTGGGCTTGATCCCAAAACCCGACGCCCACGTAACTTTTATAAATCTTTTGTGGCTCCTTGCTGTTCACGTCCAAGGGCGTCCCGTAGTATACGCCTTAGCGCCCCTCCCACTACCTTCCAGCAGCCCAGCTGCTCAGCAAGCCACAACTAGTACCCGATGCTGCTCGCGCCCCCCCGGCGCCAACAACTCAAACAGCTGCTACCACTCATAAATACTATCTTCGTAGCAGAGTCGGTAGCAATGCTGAGATCAGCCCCTGCCCCCGTCTTCTCCCCCCTCTTTTCCGGCAGCAATCGTGTAGGTCAGGGTAACAGACTCTTAGTCCTTAACTCCGTTTACCAGCACAGAATATATATGTTTGCGACATCCGCCCAATGCAGCTCCTGCCTTGGGCGGTGCCACTTTCCTAGATGTTCTGGTCTCCATGACGGCAACCCCCCGACGGGTTTCATTGCGCTATGTTGCCAGGTCACAAACCCCAATCTACCGGGTACCCCAATGCTTGCCCAAGGACGCCCAGTCCCAGGGCCACAACAGCAGTTGCGTCCTGGCCTTCCTGGACTCCCAGATTGGTGACGTCTCCCCCTATGCACTTCAGAATTCTGCAGTTAAACTGTAATGGACTAACTGGGAAGATCACGGAGATAGTCGATTTCATGAAGCGGCACAACATCCGCATTGCTGCGATTCAAGAGACTAAACTCACAGCAAGATCTGCACTGCAAACCTGTTCTGGGTATAATGTCCACAGAAAAGATCGCATGAGCGGAAATGGAGGCGGCCTCGCGTTTATCATACACCACTCTGTGCAATATCATATATTTGATCCTGGCATCGACCGCAGGGACAATGTCTTAGAACGTCAAGGCCTATGTGTCCGGTCAGACGATGCAAATCTAGAAATCATCAACATCTATATCCCTCCTGCCACCTGTTGCCCCAGTGGATACCGCCCTAATATTAGCGCCTTACTCACTGGCAACAATCGCATTATCTTAGGCGACTTTAATGCCCATCACGATCTATGGCATTCAAACTTGCGGGCGGACAGTAGGGGTGAGATGTTAGCGGATCAAATAGAAGAAACGGCGCTCTGCACAATAAACGGAGACGCCCCCACACGTATGGTAGGAAGCTGTCACAGTTCGCCGGATATCTCAATCGTGAGCGCAGAACTCGTAAACTGCGTCAACTGGCAGCTGATGGTAACATTGGCATCCGACCACCTGCCTATACTTATTTCGTTCGAGCGTACCGCCGACTTCATCGTTACAGAAAAACGCTCTTTCATAAACTTTAAAAAAGGAAAGTGGGACGAATACAAATCTTTTACAGACGACCTCTTTGCTGCCCTCCCTATCCCGACTGATGCCCGCCAAGGGGAGCGTGCTTTTCGCAAGGTCATTCAATCCGCCTCGGCACGTTTCATTCCCGCCGGGAGAATTCCCGAAATTCGGCCCCACTTCCCGGCGGAGGCCGCAAATTTAGCGAGAGAACGTGACCTTATAAGACAGCTCGACCCAGGCGACCCCCAATTAAGGGATATAAACCAACGCATCAGATTGCTTGTGGATGAACACAAGCGGGCGAAATGGGAGGAGCACCTAAGAGGTGACAACAGTTTCCATCGTCTTCGGCGATAAAGTGCTGTCGAATTCGAAAAAATGCGCGAGCGCTTTCTGCCGTCAATATGTAATGCATTCTACGGTCGACAAAGATAGACGAAGGGCCAACAGATACGCACATAAACATAAATTCAGCGCGTCACCAATTACCATCACCGCCAGAGAGGTTGAAGATGCCATTGGTCACGCTAAACCATCAAAAGCAGTGGGCCCAGACGGCATAGCCATGCCGATGCTTAAACGCCTAGGGAAAGAGGGTTTCAAATACTTAGCGCATGTCTTCAACCTGTCTCTTTCCACCTTTGTCATACCCGAAAAATGGAAATGGCCGCTACTAAATCCTGGGAAACCAGCTAACATAGGAGAGAAGTATCGTCCGATATCTCTCCTATCGCCAGTAGCAAAGACGCTTGAAGCCATTTTGCTCCCCTACTTCCAAGCAAATTTGCAGCTAGCCTGTCATCAGCATGGCTTCAGAAAACTCCATAGCACCACCACCGCGCTAAATGCCATCAGCACCCAGATAAATTGAGTTAAACAAGGGATGCCACAGGGTGGTGTCCTATCACCACTGTTGTTTAGTTTCGACATATCTAAGCTACCTTCACCACCAGAAGGAGTCACTATCGTTTCATACGCCGATGACTGCACAATAATGGCCACAGGCCCAGGCCCAGGCCCACAGATCGATGAGCTCTGCAACAGAATAAACGGCTACCTCCCTTATCTCTCCAGTTTTTTCGCCTCGCGAAACCTGGCATTATCACCGACTAAATCTTCCACGACCTTATTTACAACATGGACGTCCCAAATGTCGACCATTTTGAACATCCACGTCGATGGCACTACGCTACCGACTGTCCTACACACCAAATTCTTGGGTGTGACGTTTGATCAGGATCTACATTTTGGTGAGCACGCAGCCGCAATTGTTTCGAAAATCCAGAGCCGTAATAAAATCCTCAAATCCCTTGCTGGCAGTACCTGGGGAAAAGATAAAGAAACGCTCCAGTACTCAAAGAAAAGTAGCCAAAACTTGTGGAAGAGGAACGCATACTCCCCAGGGAAACGCGTGTCACTCTTGTTCAACTTCGTTCTGAATACTGTAACAGGTTAAACTCTTATCTATCCAGAATCAACCCCGACATACAAAATGTATGCCCCGCTTGCAATGTGTCCCCACATGACACCAACCATCTCTTTAATTGTAATGTGGAACCAACGCCTCTAACACCCCTTTCATTATGGTCAACCCCTGTTGAAACAGCAAGTTTCCTTGGACTCCTGTTAGAGGATATTGAAGATAATTTGTGATCGGTCGCGGTTGTTAGGTGGTGCGAAGCACTGCTACAGCAACAGCAACACTGCTAATAGCGCCCAAAAATGTCGAGAGAGGTGTCAAAAGACGCGTATTGACCTCGACAACAATAATCCGAAGGCGGAAAATAAAAATTTTAGCTCGTTCAAAATATATTAACAAAAACCCGAAAAATTACCCCAGAGTGCTCCAAAACTGGGGGTGGGATCCATAGTATTTTTGCGCAGAATCCTGTCTAGTCTAGTTGAGGGGTCGACTGATAATACGCTACCAAAACTATCGAGTGAGGTGTCAAAAGACGCGTATTAATCTCGAGAACAATAATCCGAAGGCGGAAAAGGGACATTTTATCTCTGTCCGGAGATATCTGCAGTTGAATTTGGCGATTTCCATGTGGTTGTTGTTGTGTTTGTACCCACAAAAAAATGGTGCATCGCCGTGGCGGTAGCCACGGTTATACCACACACCCGGACTTGGCATGGCTTAGCCCAGGGTTATTTTTTATAAGCGCGGCCGAAGGCCGCCAACGCAGAAAGGTGTTCTGCGCAAAAATACTATGGATCCGACCCCCACCGAAGTTTGCGCCTACAACATCTTTATTTTCGATAATCTTTGGTATTTATAACCGTTTTCTGTCTCCTTTGCTTCAAATAGCTGCGAAACCAGTCAAGTTCTATACCAGTTATACCTATACGTTGCATTTTTTTAAATTAAGAGCTCCCTATCCACTGTTTCAAATGCTCGTTTGAGGTCAAGGAAGACTGAAACAACCACTTTTTTATTATTTAACTCTTCTTTCCCGTCATGTATCACCAAATTAAGAGCTGTCTCACATGAATGTTTCTTTCTAAAGCCTGACTGTTGGTGGGCTAGTATATTATTATCTTCAAGGTATTTCATTAACTGGTTTTTAACATAAGCTTCAAGTATTTTACAATCACTAGGCAGGGTGTTTATGGGTCTAAGTTCTTCAGGTTTTACTGTCTTTTTAACTTTTTCCACTGGTATCACCGTTGACGTTTTCCACTTTTCTGGTACAACACCCTCTTCTAGGCTGTTATTGATTATTTGTGCGTAGAAATATCCTGTATACGATATACAGTGTTATGGATTCGCATTTACAGTGGAAGCAGTAAGGAAGGCGGTCGGCATGATGTGGTGGTGCACAGTGGCTAGTCATTGTCGGCTGGGGCGGGTCCTTGCCAACCTTACTGTTCCTGCGCCATAAACAGAAAAAAAGTCATATCATGCCTTTAAATGGTCACGCAGCGCAGAACTAATTCAAAACGCTGGAAATTCAAAATAAAACAACATCCGGTCGAACCGGATGCCACGGACAGACCGTTAAACTTCAAAAATTTAAATTCAAATTCAAAAAAACCTAAACGCAAAAAAAAAATTACCGAACCGGACATGGCCGGTTACTAACGCTGAAAATCAAAATCAAAAAAAACTACTGAAAAATTAAAATAAAGAAGAAAAGGGCCGAATATATCTTGGGGGCGCCGCGGGTGTTGTTGCGACGCCCGGTGCATTTCCCACCCTCAAAAACCATGGCCACCGACGCACCTAAAATTTCGGTGGCCCCTTACCTGAAGACCCTACCTAGTGCCTTCTAACTAAATGTGGACGCCAGCATTCCCATTCTAATTACAATTTTATTAACAATTGACATTAACGTCTGTATGCAACAAAAAAAAAAAAAAGATAGTGCAGGTTTCTTAACCAGGGCTACAGCATTGTTGGACTACGAATAGCTATTTACACTATGAAAATGTATGTAAGTGTGTGTAGTGTATAAAGTGAGAGAAGAAAATGATCCAACAGTTCACACTTTATTGGGCCGAAATCGAATCGAAATCTAATATGAATACTTAAGTCTGGCTGAGCTTGTTCTGTCGGGGGTTCTTTTCCTTTCTCTTACTTTTGCTCGTAATATTTCAAATTATACAATTATTTATGTTTCCCTTTTTTTCGATAATAGTTATAAACGCTGTGTATGAGAAAACTATGTAATTAAATGTACTTATGTATAGTAAATATACTACGTACAAAGTAAGAATTTGGTTGAATTTTTTGTTTATCCATTCACAAAACATATTTTAAGACTATACAGTTTGGATACAAATTTCGATAATTGGGTTCTCTTACAAAATTATTATGTGGTTGTAGTAGAACTTAATTTTGAGTATAACAAAATGTCAATTTGGTATAATGCGCACAGTATAATGATACTAATATGTAATATGTACTAAGAAAATTGGTTACAAAAGAAATAAAGATGAAATTGCGATAGCAATATGTATTACGTGCACGTATATTACTTTCGTCTTGTTTTTCGAAAGATATTGCCCGCAATAGGGATTCATATGTATATATATATATATATATATATATATATATATATATATATATATATATATATTGTATCTGCATGATATAGGAAAAAAAAGTTGAAATCCTTTTAGCCAATTTGTGCATAATCGACGAATGGCTGCTGTCGCAAAAAATTTTTTCTTTAAAATTATGGTTTAGCTCCAAAAATGGAACGATAAAACTTTTAAAATGATACAGACCGCTTTTCTTATGACTAAAAACTTATCGAGCTAATTTCAATCATTTTGAAGCAAGAAAAAATATCATTAAAATGAAAAAAAGGAAATGTATGCTCCTTGTTGTATAGCTAACAATTTCGAGTATTCAATAATACAATTTGACAAAAAGGTCGACCCTTGTTAAATAGTTCACCCGGACTATATAAAACTCTCTAAGTACCACTTAGAAGTTTCTTTAACTACCCTGCAAAAACGCTCTCGTCATTCCACGTCATTTGACTAGCTATTATACAGTTATAGGTTATATTCCTAGTCACATTTGCATGGGCGTGGGTAAGTTTTATGACCAAATTTTTTTGTAGGGTAATTATTTTGAAGTTCATACATGGCTGGTACTTACATGGCCGCCAGAGTACGTACCGTGGGCCTCTGCCGGCGTGGTTACTGGTGATGTTGTTGTTGCTGGTGAAGTTGTCGCTGTTGTTGGTTATGGCGCGCGGTGTTGGTACTGTTGGTGGTTGTTGCGCTCTAGTCCGAGGTGATCAAGTGAACCTGGTGGCAATAAAACTTCGTGTTGACCTTTACGATCTGGATGACTTGGTGCTAACTTTGGCGTTCGTTGTATTACGCTGCAGTGTACTGCTGGCCCTGGAGGCGGAAGTGGTGTTGGACGCTTATCCAAAGGTGGTGGTGTACGTCGTAAACGTAGAGAATTTATCTTCGGATACCAAGGGCTTCTCATCAACAATTTGTTTAGTGCCGTCCGAATCCGAATCGGAATCACTAGAACTTTCCTCACTAGGTGTGACTGTGAAACGCCGACCTACTACTTCAACTGGATATTCTTTACGTTGAGCTTGTGTCAACACAGCACAACCGTTGTAAGGTTTATTACCACCCAAAATAGACGAGTAAAAACGAGGTTTGTCGGAATGAACTGGTCGGTACTTTGCGCTATCGACTCTTTCCTAATTTCTGGGCATTTTCCCGTTTCTTCTTTTGGTAGTTGGGTGAAGGAATCGGCCTGCAATTCCTCGTTGCGGTCTTGTGGTTCTTCAAAATACTCTCTTGAATATGTGCACAGCATGGCGAGGGTGTTTTGCGATGAGTTGAATATAGTCGGGGATGTGCAGTTGATGTAAGCAATAGTGTTAATGAAGCAGGAGCTGTGCTTGACGCCTTTGCCTCTTTGGTTTATAAAATTTTCCGATTAAAAGCCAACTCTTGTTTTTTCCCGGCCGGAAAAACGTGCTATCTTTTTGCTTTTCTTTTTCTAAATTTTTCACCTCTTCTTCGTTTTACTTGCGGCCGGAAACTCATGGCAATTTTCGCTAGTAATCGCCGGTCTGTTTTTTTCTTGTTTTCGATACTTTTGTATCGCAACTTTCGCCCCATCACCAGTCACTAGGTGTGTTCGCACGAACACGCTCCCAAGTGGACCGTAACCGTAGACCATAACAGTAGACCGTAACAACAGTCTTTAAGTACTTCATCAGATAAAAGTTTTCTGCAGCATATTTTATATTTGAACTCTTTCAGAATATTAATAACTTCATCTGTTCTTATTTTGGCAAGCTTTAATCTAGAATTGACTTGTACATCACTTAGTGCTACACGGCAAGGTTCTATATTTCTAATACGCTATTTATAAAGAACCTATTTAGACCATTTGCCAGCTCAGTTTCATTTTCTACCATCATACCATCTATTATCGCCTTTTTAATCCCTTCGTTATCTCTCGTTAAGCAAACCGCTTGCTTGAGATGTTTCCACATTTCTTTGGCGTTATTTTCATTCATTCGGACTTTATTTTCCATATATTTAACTTTCTTTATTTTTACTAGCTTTTTGTATATACGATTTATATTTTTATATTCGTTCCAATCACCTGTTTGTATCGCAAGCTAATAATTATTATATTTGCATTTATTCATTTGCGCCAATTCTCTGTCGTACCATTTATTCATTAGCTTGATATGAACTTCTTTTTCATACGTTAAACTCTCCATAGCTTGCATTATTATGTTGTTCACTAATTCGACTTTCTCATCAATTAGTAGGTTTTCATTTATGTTGAAGTTACATGATCTCAGGATGCTTATTAAGATTTCACTATTATATTTATCCCAAGCTGTGATTTTCTTGGTCATTTTCATCTGGTATGATTTAGACGTTTTAATATTGAACATTATTGTTTCATGATCTGAAATTTTGTATGCAGGCAAATTATTGCACTGAATTTCATCTGAATTTGAATATAATAAATCAATTTTAGATGCACTTGCATCTGTAATTCTAATATTAAATTCTACTTTTTGGGTCATACCCATCACAGAAAATATCTCATTCAATTTTGTACTATATGTTGATAAATACAAAAAACTACATTTTAAACAATTCCTTTTCTATTCGATACAGTGTCTACAAAAAATTTCTATTCGCTTGGAAATTAGATACGCAACGAAAATTTCGACAGATATGAGGTGTCATAATATCAATTTCAAATTCGATTTACGATAGCCAGCGAAGATCGAATAATGCTCATATTACGGGCCTTTGTTTTTGTAAATTCGATGGACAAATGTCAAAATGGTACTGCGCCAAATAAAAAAAGTTTATAATCAGCTGTCCCATGCTGCCACCTTGCATCCATATGCCGTCATCCAGTGAGTTTTAGAGCTCCGGCTCACGCTCAATTCTCACGGGAATGCTCTGGATCATTGAGAAACTTGAGAAGCAAATGTCGTGATATTTTCGCACACGTGAAATGTGATAGGCAGATGTCGCCGCTGTTTTTCATTTAACTCATACGGCAAAAGGCTAAGCAGCGTCATCTATTTTTGAAAAGGTAGGTTTATTAAAGGCAGCGTTGCCAAACTAAAGACAAGTAATTAACAAATTATCTGGCTCACAAATTGAACCAGACTTCAATCTGGATTTATATGGCTCAAATCGTTGTTGTTGCATTTACATGCAAAATTATTTATCTGACTCAAGATCTTGCCACCGGATGATGGCTATTGTAAAGGTCTACAAGTAGGATATGTAGCAGCGCGCACATACACAGCCAAGCTCACCTGATAAAATGCTTCTTCTTGTTCGTTTTTTTTTTGTGGATTTTATTTGGCACTGTTGTACTTCTTATATCCCAGATAGGTGTAGTAGCTGCTAACGAAAACAGAGTAAAATTTGTATCGTAAAATTACAAAGAAATATCCTTATTTACTTTCAAACGAGCACTTAATTACATCTCTCTTTAAAATTCATATGTTCTGGAAAATTTTAGTTAACAAATTGTGATAATTTATCACCGGGGACGATTGCTAAAACACGACCTAAACCGTCGGGTGAGGTATTAATTGACGCGTTTTGCCTCGCTTCCAATAATTCGAATACTTTTTCGCCTTTGGACTATTGATAACAGGATAAAACGCGTCTTTTCATTTCTCTTTCCACATTTTTGGACGGGTTATTGCAGTCGACCTCGGTTTCAAACTGTTTTTCGCGAAGAACTTTTGAACAGGTAGACAAAGTTAGCACCCGTGTTTGTATTCTTAATATTGTATAGTATAATAGTTGACACAACGTCAGGTAAAATAACACAACAAATAGAAAAAACAAAACACAATTTCTTCTTAAAAATACTTAACATTGAGATAACACAAACAAATATGAACATAAAAACCACCAAAGATACAATATACCACACTCAACAACAAATACGTAAAGCTCTTAATGAGGAAGAATTTAATGCAGTTATAGTCAAGCAAAACGTTCTCAGCAAAAAGATAGGAGAACAGAAAGCAGCGACGCTATCCTCTAAGATTAACCAACTCAAGCACGAGCAAATACGAAAACTGGGAATCAACATTAACAGCGAATGGTTTGTCAACACTACAAACATAGATTTTCCCGAAGATGTGAAGTGGTTGTTGTCTTTGGGAAAAAAATTTACAGTCCCTACAACAAACAATAATTTCTCACCTATACACACTATAGCAGAAATGGAACAAGTGTTTGAAACATTAGAAACTGACAATGAAAAAGAAATAGCAAGAAACAAATTGTGCAGCAGGATTCTCCAATTTAGGCGCAACATTAAACATAATTCCGTAGAGAAATTTGTACTAGAGACTTACAAAAAAACAAAAGCTTTTCTAAAACTTCACAAAGATGACATAATCGTAACAGACGCGGACAAGGGGAACAAAACAGTCGTTCTATATAAAGCGGACTACAACACGAAAATTGAAAAACTACTAGGAGACAAGAATACCTATAAAGCGATAAGAGCCGACCCAACATCCACACTTCAAAGGAAAAACAACAATATAATACTCGAGCTATTCAAAGGAAAACACATTAGCCTAAAAGATAAACAACAATTAACTAGCACAGCAGCTACAGCACCTCGTTTATATGGACTGCCAAAAATCCATAAGCCAGAATGTCCCTTACGTCAGATTGTCTCGTCTATCAATGTTCCATGTTATCACTTGTCCAAATACATAGGAACAATTCTCAAGTCGTTGATTTCCACCGAATATAACATTAAAGACTCGTTTGAGTTAAAAGAAAGACTGCAAAATTTAACTATACGTGATGATGAATTGTTAGTGTCGTTTGATGTCGTCTCGTTATTCACTAATATACCAACAAATATGGCCTCCAAAATAATAATGCAAAAATGGGATGAAATAAAGGAAAATACGAATATACCTAAGAGCAAGTTTCACAATATTTTAGAGTTCTGCTTAAAAGACAACAATTACTTCGTGCACAACAACAACATATATACACAAACATATGGAATGCCTATGGGCAACCCCCTTTCCCCAACCATTGCCGATATAATAATGGATGACGCGCTTTCACACACTTTTATTGAATTACAAAAACAACACAACATACAAATAAAGTTCCTAGTCAAATATGTAGATGATATTTTCGCCATCATCCCAAGAAAATACACAAATACAATATTAGATGTTTTAAATAAATACCATAATCGACTAAAGTTTACGATCGAAAAAGAAGAAAACAACAACATCCCCTTTCTAGACACACGTATACACAGGCTCAATAATAAACTAATATTGGATTGGTACTCGAAACCAACCTCTTCTGGGCGCCTCATAAACTTTATATCTTCACAGCCTTTCAAATACAAAATAAATACGGCGAAGAACTTTATAGACAAAATACTATCTATCAGCCATCAAAGTTTTCATGACACAAATATTAGGAAAATTAAATTGACGCTTAAAAAGAATAATTATCCGGACCATATCATATCAAATTTAATATATCAGAAACAAATGGAAATAGAAAATATAACCCAAAAAACACAGTCTTCAGATACAAATAACCAGACAAAGCGATACTTCAGTGTCACTTACATTCCTAGGCTCACAGAAAATTTCACACATGACTTGTCAAAAACATCAAACACAAACACTAAACTAGCATACAGGTCGAACTGCACTTTGGCAACGTGCTTTACAAAAACAAAAACACCCATAGATCTCCAACAACGCAGCAATGTAGTTTACGAAATTAAATGTAAAGGGAATGAAGAAGATAGCTGCAATAAGGTGTATATTGGGACCACAAAGCGGGCGCTCGGCACGCGGGTAGCTGAGCACGAATCCGATATACGTAAACAAAAACAAAGCACAGCTTTGGCACAGCATGCAATAGAAAATAAACACACAGCTGATTTTGAAAACATAAAAATAATAGACACCGAAAGGAGAGAAAAAGCGCGTTACACCTTAGAAAGCCTAAGAATTTTGCAAAAAAGAGGAAACACAATAAACAAAAAAGAAGATACAGACAATATCGCCGCCGCGTACCTATTATGTTTGTAATTTAGTTTTTTAGTATGACAAGTTTACCGCATGTAGGTGGTATCGATTTTTTCTTTTCAATTAACTTTACACAATTTTTTAATATTAAAATGTTTTTAAATGTTTAAATGTTTTAGTGAAAATTATGTGTTTCGTTTAATTCCAATTTTGTAAGTAAGAAAATACTTCTTGTACAAACAATATTTAATTGCAATATTTTAAATTTTAATGTTATATGTATCTGATTGTGTTCTTTGTTGTTTTTTGTTTTATTAAATAAATACAGTGTCACGCTCCTGAAGATGCCAAGGAAAATTGGCGAAACGTCGAGCTGAAAGGTGGAATAATCTTTGTTTTATTTGCACCCAACACAATAGATCTGCCTAGCTTAAAATATACATAAATATTATTCAAACAGATCGGAAGAAAATTATATAAAAATTATTAATGATTTTTGTGGAGATATACATATATAAGAAATTTTTCACTTACCTCGACGAAATGGCGTTTCTTGCTTTGGAGGACCCTTTGCTGCAAACTAAAATTTAGCCAACGAATGCTTCCTTCGACTGTGTTGTGTGACGCAACATCCACTTTGCATTTTCAAACAGGAGGAATGTTATTAGGAAATCTAATAAGGTAATACGATGAAGGAAACAAGGATCTATTTTTGCAAACCATTCAGGAAATACTTTTTCGTTTCGTGAAGAATTACATGGAGCAGGAAATCTTTAATATGTACCCTATGCGTGTTTTCAGGAAATAGCTGATCGAACCACTTCATTTGCATCCGACACACTTCGAAAACCCTGTCCTTCGGATTTAAATCCTCTGCTTTGAGCAGGGCTTCGATATAGTTTTTGTGATCTTGTTGTGTCTTCGTCAAAAAAGTGGTGCAACGTTCACACTGCAGCTGACTTTCTACTTTTCCGCAAATACCATAGGCAGTATAGTACAGCTGCACCTGTTCTTCAGCTTTGTCCTTTGCGCTGACGGAACTTTCTTCCGGAATATTCAAATCTAATAAGGCTAAATCTAAGGTTTATCGCTAATATTTATCAGAGTCGCTGAATTTATTTTAAAATTCTCCCAGTGATTACTGAGAGTCCAATCTAAACTTTCTCCAAATTCGTCCTCACAAGTATTATCTTTTTTTCCAAACCTTGGTCTAAGAATTTGCATAGACGCAAACTGAGCAAGAATGTATTTAATTTCATATGCCGTGGCATTTTTGGCTTCTTTGCTAGCGCGAACTTTAATAAATAATCTCTCTAAGGAATCCTGATTTAATTTTCCTAATAAAATACAATTTAAATCTTTTTCCTGCTCAAATAATTCTTCTGACACCATTAACATGGCAGAGATGGTGGTGCGAAAACCAGCGATGCAAAAAATTGCTTTATTCTTATAGACCTTTTTTCCTTCATCATTGAGCCTAAAGACATTCCAAGAATGCAAATATTTCAGAGTATTCTTAAGCCTTTCGATTTTTCTGAACTACCTCGCTTAATAGGGTACTTAAGAGGATTTTCGGAAGAAAAACTTATTGCGTCGAGTTCATCAAATAAGTCGTAACATTTTTTGACAAAAACTTGGGTATCTTTAGCGTAACTCATTACTTGAAAATGTTTTTTGTTGAATAAATTATAAGTTATCGCTAAATCAATTCCATCAGCGACCGAATTGCTCATCGTTTCAACTGCGTGTGTTACATTCATTTCGAATAATGGGGGTGATATATGAACTTCTGTGAGCTTCGGACATATTTTAAAAATAGGATTTTCTTTATCTATTTCAAACAACGCTCGCGACACCATCACTGGTTTCAATATAATTATTATGTAAAGTATCACGAACACGTTTAAATAGATGGCAATAGTCCCAGAGTCTGTAAATTTTTTCCCCTTCGTGCATAAAAAATGGTTTGTGTTCAGTAATCTCAAGATCATCATACAAACGTCTATTTACAGAGCCCTGATCACAAACCATTGCTTTGACTTTAAGGCCGATTTCTTTCAAGCTGGATATATTTTCCATTACTATTTGCTTGCAGTTTTCGTAAGACATCGTACGTTCCGTAACATAGTATGAAAAAATATAATTCCAATTTGAAGCGATGCCTTTTATCATAAATAAGGAACACTTGTTTGCAATGCACAATTTACGATTGCCTTCTCCAAGATCTTCAAAGCCATCTACTAAATCATGCGACCTATTATATGTAAGATTTGGTTTTATTGTCATTTCATCAAAATTTAGACAACAAAGGCGTTCTACTTCAATAAAGTTTTTAACTATGTTTATCAAATTATCACAGATGTTCACATTAAAGCCCGGTGCAACATATTTTATGGGTTGCCATCTTAAAAGGGACATTGTTGATGGCAAAGCGAAACCCAAATCTTCGCGCATGAAATTAAAAGTTTTAGTAGACAACAAGTTTAAGTTTTGGCAAAGTATTTTTTCTTTTTCCGTATAATAAACGCGCTTTCCTGCATTGACTATCATTTTGGCGAAAATAATAGCATCTTTGCTGGCTTTTCGATTAGCAACTATTACCCGTTTCTTTCGCAATTCTTTATTTTCTTTTTTAAGGTCCCTGATTTTTTTAATAAGCATATTAATTTTTTGCCCTTGCAACCTATCTTTTTTCATTAATATTCGAGTAGCATGAGCAACTCGAGGTTGTGGGTTTTTTTCTTCTATATCCTCGAAGTTCATGCCAAACAAGGTCGGATGATATGACTTATCGCGAACTGCGGAATCTGAGTCATTAACGTTATCGCCAGAATGAGCTTCAAATGTAACGACTTCATCACAAGGGGAGCGAACTTTTGAATCGAAATCTAAACAAAGACAAGGGAATCCCCCAGGAAGAATTTTTTTCCTACTAACATATTCCTGTTTAAAATGCCTCTGACATACATACATTACATCGAAAGAAGCATTGACTTTGCAAGCCTGGGCCCATCTATTCCGCTCATTTTCTTCCCTAGGAAATTCGTAAAGAGTCTGCTTTACCTCTTTACGCAGCAGCTCCTCTTTTGTTTCAAATTCTCCCATTTATGATCAACATATTCGTGCCCTAGAACATATACATAAATAATTAGGTATATAAACGCAAAATATGCATACAATATATGCAACATGTTTCATTAACTAATTTTTGCGGACGATTACGCAGGTACTTTCTTTTAAATTTTTTGAGTTTTTCATTGTATGTGTATCACAAAAAATTGGAGATAAAATACAAAAAAAAATACAGGAAAATAAAGTAGTGTGTATAACGCCGTATAATACCTGAAGTCCCAAATCTAGTTAACCGTATAAAGCTCGTAAACATACGTTGAAACCCATCTAATTTACGAGATTTCCAAGGTTAATGATTAACTATCATATATATAATTTCGTTCAATACAACAATGAGAATTTTGCTTTGAAAATGATAAAAATTACGTATCATTTTTGCTGCAATTTCATTGCTCGCAGGTGTATGTACGACATCCTACATTCTACGAGCCTTTACATATTACAATCTAACCCACGGTTCAAAACAATTTATCTAACCTTTTAACTCGGTAAAATATGTCGAATACAAAATCAAAACATTTACAAGCGAATTATCTAAATGTTGTACATAGTTTTGCTTGCTTTAGCTATATGACCATTTCATATAGGGTGGTGTGTATGCTTTGGTTATTCCTCATCGACCTGGTGCCGGTGGCAAACCTTCTTGGTTTCGTAAAAAAACTTGTAGAGCTATTCATAAATTCACTCAAACGTAGGCAAAATATAAAGGAACGGACTCACCGCTTTACCCGCTGATATACACTGTCGCAGTTGGCCTGGCCGCAGGCTTAGGTTCGCTGCCCGGTGGTTGTCACGGTAGCCGATATATTGTAGCCCGTATGGTCGTAGCTGATAAAGATTCGGCTATATTGTTGTAGCCGTTACAGTCGGAGCTTATAGGATTGCGCTAGTATTATTATAGCCGTTATAGTCGTAGCTGATAGGATTGCGTTAGTATTATTACAGCCGATATGGACGTAGATGATGAAGGTGCGGCTAGTATTGCTGTCGGTGGTACCGCCTGTTGTAGGTGTTACATTAGTGGCCGCAGGCCTATGCTCGCGGCTCCGCTGTGTGCGTTGCAGCTGGCGGTGGCGGTACGTCTGGTGGTTGTGCGCTCGTGGTTGGCGCTAATGGATGGGTTGGGGGAGATACTACTGATGGTGACACCCGTGATAATAGTAGGCGCCGTTGGTGGGGTCGAACGCTTTTCCGCAGGTGGTAGTGTTCTTAGTAAACGTAGAGGAAGAGGTTTATCTCGCTAAGTATGACTGCGAACGCCGACCTACTTCAACTGGACCTTGTGTCCACACAACATAACCTGTATAGCGTTTATTATCACCCAAAATAGCCGCGTAAAGCGAGATTTATCGCAAAGAACTGTTTCGGTGCTTTGCGCTATTGACTCTTTCCTCGTTTTTAGACAGTTCCTTGGGTAAGTGCACAGCCGGCGAGGATGTTTTTCGATTCTTAAAATGTTTACGTACCTCCACACACTTATCTTGCCGGAAACTCAATTCCATCTTTCCGCTAGTGATGGCCGGTCTGTATTTTCCTTGTTTTTCGATATTTTTTTATCGCAACTTTCGCCACATCGCTAGGTGTGTTCGCGTGAACACGATCCCAAGTGGATCGTAGCCGTATACCGTAGCAGCAGACCGTAACAAAGAAAGGCACTAATTGTATAAAAAAAACACTATTTATTTTCCACAGTGCTGGTAATTCACAGTATAAGTCGAAAAACTCGCACCAGAAGCGTTTATTTTCCATTGTATTTATAATTTGTATATTTAGTTGCAAGACCAGCTCAACTCATTGCAGCACTGCGCAATATTCATTTTTCAACTAGCGCAACAAATGAAACGTGTTCTAATTGTATATAAAATTATTATGTATTATTGAATTTGTGTGAATTCCTGTTACAAGCTAGAGATGGTCCTTACCCTTCGATATTAACATTTTTAAGCAACAATTACTGATGTTATATTATCAGAAACCACAGGTAAACTGTGTAACATTCACCACACACGAAGAAAAAAGCATGTGCAATATTTGATAATTGGCACAAGGATACTTGAGCCGTGTAATTGGCGTATTATGTCTGCAAGGTTGCATTCCTTTGAATTTACGGCGTTTACACAATCACCCCTATTACGGTTGTCAATAGTGAGAAAATTAGTGTCGACGCTCATGAATTGGTATCGGCGTTGTCAACGTCGATAACTATTGATAGGTGTTGACGCTTTTTTGGTATTGACTAAACCAATATTAAAGTTGTGTTGACGTGCCGCGACACAAAGTTTGTCGACACAGTTTTTGGTGACGACAAGCGCGGCAATACAGAATTCAACTATTAAAAATTCAAAAAATAAGCTTTTTTATGCTTCTTATTTATTATTTTTTTATTCGATTTCAGAAAATAGTCAAAATAACCAACAAGAAACAGTTTAGTAGAATTGTGGTAATGTTCTAGGGTAGCGGCCACTGCTAAAACACGCCCAAAAAATGCAGGAGAGGTACCAAAAGACACGTATTGACCTCGATTTTAATAATCCGAAGTCGGAATATAAAAATTTTACTTGCGTTTGCAAAAACAGTTGCAAGCTTTCAAGTGGTTCATTAAAAGGTTTTTGTGAAATTTCAAGGATTTTTTGTTTCCGCATTCAGATTATTAATACCGAGGTCAATTCGGGTATTTTGATACCCCTACCGAATTCGATTAAGTTTTCCATTAGTGCACCACGCTCTGGGAGGTAGGGAGTTGCTAATGGTGTACTAAAGAGAAATCCAATCATCTACAATATATTCACTAAAGTTCGTAAACAAATTCCTTGTGTGTATTTTGCCCGGAATGCTTAATTGTGCACTAATAGATTTTAGCAGTTATTTAGATCCACAAATTGTCCACTAAACATCACGTCGACATCAATACATTGCCTCATAATGTAATGATAGAAGGTGGCGGAAGATTTGGCAGCTGTCATATCGAACGCCCTTAGCTCTAGTGAGCTCCAAGTTGTATTTTGGAAGTACAAGAGAATGGGGGCATAAAAGAAGGCCCTTTTTGAAATGGTACTTAAATTCCTACTTTTTTAATAATGATAAAATACAGAAAGGAGTGTATTTAGATTGATTTTTGCGCAATTTAATCATAAAAGTTATGAAATGAGGATTGTTTTTTTAAATTTTGAAACATTTGCAGCTTATACATTTCTTTTGAACGCATCAATTTTGCTGGTAATATTCTAGAAAAGGGGTGAAATGCTAATAAACGACAAAAAATGCCAGCAGAGGTGTCAAAAGACATGTTTTTACTTCGGTATGAATAACCTGAAAGATTTCACTAATAAAAGGTATTTGAAAAAAAAAAAAACGTTTAAAATTTTATGCACAAAACTATTCTGCGAAAAAGAGGCCTGGATCTTACCCCCGGTTTTGGAGCGGACCGGGGTCATTGCTCAGATTATTGGTACCGAGGTGTCTTTTGAACACTTTCTCGACATTTTTGGACGTGTATTAAGAGTCTACTCCTCTTCTGGAGTATTAACTAAGGTAGTTTTAAATATATTACATGATGGGAAAAGATATTCAACACACAACAGTAGGACGGACAAGGCAGCAGGTATACTAATTTGGTGGATATTAATTGAGGTTCTGGCTTTAGTCTTGATCCCTTAAACCTGAGGCGTTTGAGCTGTGAGAAGATCCGTTTTTGGCCACCTAACATTGAATTCGACGCTGCGGCGAACTATAGGAAGGGTTCCGGAGCCGAAGAGATCGTGTACATTTCCCGTTCGGGACATCGTCATGTGTATGTTCTAACGAGCATAACGTGTTCATTATAAAGCGCACGTTGTTGCTTTAACGACAAAGACACTCACCAGATGCTTGGGGGAATGTTGGGTGTTGATAGTCCTTTGCCGGATATAAATTCGGTTCGTTCCATTAAGGTTCTAGCACGACCATCTCGGAAACGATTTGATATAACCAAATTAAACCTTCTAGGTCACACCACCCTCTTCATAAGGTAGAAAAGCTTCTGATAGCGATTCACTGGTAATGATCATCATGGGCGGCTGACTTATAGATCAATGGGGTCATTACACAAAGGTGTAATGTAGCCATAATCCTCGCCCTGGGCTTGGAACCCGCCACATAAAACGAGATTCATACAAATAAAGCAGAGGTACAAGGTATAGAGGGCCTGTACTTTCCTATTAGAGAATCATGTAAGCGGCGGTGAGATATGCCTATACTCGGACAGCCAAGTGATAGTACGCTGGTGTATCGCGATACACCTCTGAGGTAGTACGCTGGTGTATCGCGATACACCTCTGAGGCAGTAGCGACTGTTTTCATCAATACAGAGTGACATAACCTCCAACTTTAAAAAAACAACGGACACCAGTAAAATCACAGAGCAAACTTGGCCTGATTACAACCAGAAAAGACCAGAGTTTCTATTAAATATGCCTAGAAAAGTGATATTCAGTATCACATCCACAAGAACAGAATATTGGTCATTGGGCCTGCGATGGGATAGAATGTCAATCCCCTTCAACGGCAGGGGAGGACAGTAGTAAGGAAACAGTCACCCACTTCGTCTGTCAGTGCCCAAACCTTGAGAACTTTAGGCATAGTGTACAAGTACAAGTGTGTTGACTTCTTTCTGACAGGCACTCGCTTAAGTGAGCATAACGGGAAAATCTGGGTTGCCATTGTTGTTTCGGTTGAAAACGGTCAATTAGGGTTCTGTGCAGAGACGTAAAAGATTGAAACAGGGTTTATGTAGTCACAAAAGTGTTGCTCCTGTTCCACAGCGTTTTAATTTTATATCATGGCGAAAAGTGTTCAGTTCAGAGTTATTGATTTTTATTAAAAGTTTAATTTATTACGGAGGGTTACTCCTTTAAGTGCAAAAAGCAGAGAAAACGTAGAGTTTTTCAAATTATTGTGAAAAACTTTTTAATTTGAATTTCTGTACCCAAGTTCACTATATTTTTGTACACAAGAATCTGGAGGTCAATTCCTTAACTATGAAAAACTGAAAAATGTACACTTATTGAAAACTCATTTGCACACACAATTTACACTTTGAATTTAGTTGTGTTTTTATGCACAAAATTTTGAAACTAAAAACAAAATTTTCATTTGTCAGAAAAAATAAAGAAAAACGGCCTATTGTCAAAAAGCCCTATCGAAATACAAACTGGCTTGTTTGTTTTTAATGAACTACTTTGTATTTTTCTTGTATTTCGTTAGTTTTTTTAAATATAGTTCACACACTTACACCGGTACTGAAATCTTATTGGCTCCCTCGACAGAAAATATAAGAGAAAATACAAGAAAAATACATAGAAAATAAAGTAGTGTCATATAGGAGTTTGATTTGTTTGCACTTACAGCACCATTTTATATTATTTTTTTCCGTTTTGGGAATTGAATCTTTCAATTCCAATAAATGGCAAGAGGACCTTTAAATTGCCTCTTAAATCGCCAGGTTAACAAACGTATAAGGGTAATATACTTGCAACATTTAGACGTGCATAAGCAGCTAACATATGTCGCAAAGTAAAAACCCGTAGCACAAATTTTCTCCTTGTAATTGCTAAATATATGGCTTGTTGCCATGTGCTTTTTCAAAATTTGCAATTCATCGTAAATTATATTTTTATGTATGTATCATAATTTCACTCCCATCCAGCAAGTGGTACCCCTATCATGCCCAAGCCAGTGGCTTCAGACATCCTCCCATTGTAATACATAGCAATGTTAATATAGTCATCATGTGTCATGTTAATTTGTTAAATAATTCAGCTTTTTGGGTAATTCCAAGTGGTGACTTGTTTTCTTTATATAGATTATTAATATTTTAATCATAAAGTTGCACTTCCAATCGTAGAAATTTGTTTAATTGTAAAGTTGAAATCAGGTTAGACAAGGTATTGTAATGCGCTTGTTATAGTTGTTCTGCTATGCTTATTTACTAATATTTACACTGGAAGGCGCTTGTTATAGTTATTATTTTATGCTTTTTTGCCAATATTTACTTAAACTACTTTTTGTAAATGTATATTCCACCTCAACTTTGGTGAAGAACTTTTATCTTGTTTAATTGTAAAGTTAAAACCGGGTTAGACAAGGTATTGTAGTGCGCTTGTTATAGTTGTTATGCTATACTTATTTGCTAATATTTACACTGCAATGCGCTTGCTATAGTTATTATTTTATGCTTTGTTTGCCAGTAATTCCTTAAATCTAGTCCATTCAATTGTTGATTTTAATCCAATTGAAGTAAATATTTTTCGTTTATTTTATTTTTGTAAAAGTATTTTCGTCTTGTCAGGTGTTATATTTTATATTTAATCTGGTTATGTGTACATGACTGTACATTAGTATATAATAAGGATATTTTCAATCCCGTTATTCTTTTGGTTTATATAGCGTAGCAATTATATGTAAAATGTGAATATATGTACATAACCGTACATTTAGTTATGTATTATGTGAATTTTTATCCGGTTATATGTGTACATGAGTGTACATTAATATATGATAAGGGTATTTTCAATCCCGTTACTTGTACTTTTTGTCCTTTGTGGAGTTATATGTTATCACAATTTATATGTAAGGTATAATCTCTACCCCGTTATATGAATAGTTCATATAATAAATTAAACTTTTATCGTATCCAATCTTTGTACTTTTGTCCAATTTAGTTTATATTTTTCCAATTTACAGTTAATGTCTCATGTCAAATTGTATTCATATGCAATTTAAAAAGTTCCAGTGTAATAGATATATCTCTTTTGATTATCCATGTAGCTTCATGCGAAGATTTTGTATTAAATGTTGTCCATAACTGTTTTATTTATCTAGATTACTAATTTTTTTTTAGTAGTATTTTATTTTTTTTCCAGTTTCGTAGCTCCGTTATTTCATACAGAATATTTCTTCCATTATACAATGTTTAAAGTCTTGTTTTGTAGCTCCATTATCTTATACAAATTCAATTTTAATGTTGCATATTATTAATGTTTTTTATACACGAATGCCTTTATAATTAGACAAAAAGTTAATTTTAATTGAACAAAATCTATAAATTTTACTTTACATAGCACATTTCTTTTTCACAAAACCGTTTTACACTTAAACGAATGTGTAATTATGGCGACATTTTTAACAAAACGATGTTACTGCTTCGGCGGCATACTTGCAATTGCAGCACCATTTTATTTGCAGGAGACATTTACAGCTACGCGTGCTTACGCTTTGGAAACGCCATACGAAAAACAATGAAACGCCATACGTTATCTTTGCTTTAAAGCGACCAAAGCGTTTGTATAATTTTGCACTTACATGCCAACCTAATAAAACCGCACTGCGTTTTTTTAGCGCACGCATACAACCGGCGTTTTTTGCCCTAACCCAAATAAGAATGCGTTGCGACAATGTAAAGCATGTGTGCAAAAGTCAAATCTAAATGTCACGCAGAACAAAAATTGGAAATCGAGTTAGGTTTTCACGCAGCAAATTCAATTTGGCTTGCTCTCATACAAGATTTATGTGCATGAGAAATTTTTGACAGAAAATGACTTGCGTGCGTTTATATTAGGTTAGCAAGTTATGCATTTGTGTAAACAGCCTTAGAAGTTAAATTTTTCCATGTTACACGTGTGGCGCTTTATATTTTGACTCTAATTTAAATAAATTTTGCTTTCCGTGTGTTTTCGCATTATTGCAGGCTACAAATCTTCTAGTATTTTTTCCGCGGAAATATATGCAACTATTTCATCTGTAAATACTACAATGTTTTATTAAACTATCAAATGCAAGTCAGCTTGAAGTACTCTTACGTACCAAAAGTGCAACTCTAGACCTGAGATTTGCATCAGGTGAGCGAGGCTGTTTGTAGTTTTGACGTTTATCGCTTAGTTGACACACTTGTCTAGGTACACTATGACTTTAGGTATCGAACTAAAATCTGTTTTGTGCTACCCGATTTAATGGTTGTATCAAATGCTCCATTAAAGACACCAGGAGACATTTTGATTTAACCAAATGGTTTGAGTAAAACAAACACAGCATATATTACGTAATTGGTTCCATGGGAACACAATGTGCATAAAAATGGCGATAGAGCGGGCGAGGTCTCTCCGACCGGGCAGCATAGCCACCAACCAAACAACCAAGAAAGTCATAAGGTCAATTATTTTGTTACGCACCTCCATGTATTAAAATGTTGAGACCTGTTGAATTATAGTTCCATTTTATTGTTAAAAATAAAATAAAAATTTGCTTTTATTTCAAATTTTCGGATACGGCGCCCCTTTTCCAACGGCCCAACGAGGTGTTCTCTGAGATAAGAAGAACTTATAATATATGTTAGGATAAAGTTTGGAGCAAAAAATCGTGCGATTATACTCGCGGCTGTTGGTATTGTTGTAGCGGTAAAGGTATTTCCCGCAGGTTTTGCGGAGGGTTATCGATATTGATGGTCCTTTACCGGTATATGTAGAGCCGATACGTTTTGGTAACAAGCGACATTAAAGGAACATGATGTGTTTCAAAATAAATTCGAATCTTTTTATGTTCATTTTACCATCTTTTCGGAACCATTATAATGTGAGTGCTTGCTTGGAGGTACTGCCACCAGAGCTCACTACTAAAAGTTCTTCAAACAGAGTTCGTTCTATGACACATGCCAACTTCTGAACGCATTTCTGTTGAGATCTTTAATCCGTCAGAATTAATATGTAATAAATGATGCAAAATTAGCGGTCAGGTCACAAAGAAAGCTGCTCAGTCATTCATTTCGATGACTGACGCGAATGAAAAGCTTAAAGGAGATAAATATAAAAACAGGGCAAAATCAGTTACAAGTCGCATTGTGAGAATTGTGCTACCACTACATGAGTACACCCAGCGGGTTAGGGCGTCAGAATATACCCGCGGTAGGTATTCCTGTCGTAAGAGGCGACTAAAATATCAGATTTAAGGGGTTGTGTAGCGCAACGCTTTCAGGTTGCCAGCGCAATATATAGCTTCTCCAAACCCAATTATCAACCTCATGTATGCGTGGCGAATCCTGTTTCATTAACAGCCGATGCTCTGGCGCCCCGAACTCCTCATGTATCTAGGGGGTGGGAGGGCGGGATGGCTAATAAGGTTGCATGTGGTCATAACAAATTGTTCCCGAGATGGTCGGGCTTGGTACCGGATCTGCATCCGGCAAAGAACCATCAACATCGATAACACTCCCCAAGGCCTTCGGGGAGTGTCCTTATCGCTACAACGACAACAACATGAGGTGGAAATTTCCTTTTGGCAGAGTAGATGTGAGATCCAAGTGGAGAAATCATCAACTGTATGTTACGTGGAAACCGAGGTCATTGTCGATTGTTGGATCTATAAGAATGCGCACGTCCGCACTGATGATATGCCTGCCGTCGATCACGATGGGTCCCCTTTGATTTTGTGTTCTGTGGTTAAAGTAGCTTGGTGGGCCTCTTTTTGCTAGAACCTGGTACTTCAGATGACATCTAGAATTGTGGTGAAGTGGATAAACTTTCCCTGCCCAAATGCGCGTAAAGGTTGCTAAGAACAATTTAGAGGTAGACAGTGGAGAGACGGATAAGTCTTTTTCATGGAATTGGGGAGTCGGATGATCATGGAGGTTCTACGTATTCGTATCAATTGGTCTTGGGATGGTCGGGTTAGTTGCTTAATGGTGCCAGAACGTATCGCCAATACCTTGCAAAGGACCTTTAATGTCGGAAAACTCCTCCAAAAATTACTAGTCGCTTAAAGAAGGAGAACTAAAATTAGTGAAATACCTTACAATATGAAAATACTGTTTGAGAACTAACACTTATAACATCCACTACTTCAACATAAGGTACTGCAGCTGTTTTGCTGCACTCTTACTCCTCGCTATTTCTGAATCTGTAATGATTTGTCTAAATTTCCCCGATATTTTTGGACGAGTTTTAGCGGTTGTGAGCTAAAGTAAAGAATTCCCGCGAAACCTACAAGGAAAGCTTCAAAAATATATTTAAAACATTAATCATCGATTTTATATTAATATTGCAACATCTTACCATCATTTAATGCAGAAAATATGCGAGTTTGAATAATTTTGTTTAAATAAACAAAATTATTAAATAAGAATTGTCACACGTTCTAATCATATAAAAGGCAACACAAAACGGAACTTGAGAAAAAAAGTAATGGCGTTGTATATTTTTCAGAAAAACACGATTTGTATAGTTTTACATACATTTTTTCCTCTGAATAAAAAAGGAGTTTTGTAAAGCGACCACATTCTTATTTCTAAGGGCGTTCAAGATGGCGGGGTTAGAGCGAGAAGCTGCTTACATCTGTCACCTTCTATAATTCCATCATAACATTGCCTTAGTAAATACCAATTATGCATTGACGTGACATTGATGTTGATACGACGTGATGTCGACGACGATACGAAGTGATGGTTGGCGTTGACAACCGTAATAGGGGTGAATGAAATGTGCGCGTAAATTTATACAAATTGTATAAATGATTTTTCATACAAAATTTGACAGCTCGTTTACGCACTTGATAAATTTATACGTTTACACACTTTATAAGGCATTTATATGGTTACATGAGTCCCCCTAATATCTGTAAATTGAATAAAATAAGCGGGTGTGCGATAATTGCATGCATTGTAAACTTTATACTGTTTTCACACAGACGGATTAATGAATAATAAAGGCAGTTTTCTACATTAAGACGCTTATTGAGCTCAATCTTCCCTACAAAATTCGAATCTATAATTATTTCATTAGAGGCTAATCGAATGCCTAATGTAGTCAAAAGCACAATGCAACTCTGTTGCGAGCGTTCAGCTTCTTAGTTTTTGGTGTGTTCAGTGCTTAAAAATGTCATTTCTCAAAGTAAATGTCATTGTCTGCATGGCGGAACGATACAACCCTGCAAAAACGCTCCACGTCATTTGACTAGTCATTTTACTGTCATTGTAACTTTTCCCAGCGGTTATATTCATAGTCACATTTGCATGGCGTGATTAGGTTTTGTGACCAAATTTTCCATTTCGTTCCTATTAATGTGATCATGCATTCCGCTCCCACCTATAGGATGTGAGCATAGTACTGTGCTGCTCACACACGTCACAATGCTCATCAAATGGCGGTCATATTCTCCGTCATTTCACTCTACATTTTCAAGTGATTTGACAATCAATTTTACTGCGGTTTTACCATTTATATAACCGCCATATAACATGAATTTTACCTGCAGATTTACTTTACCTGGAGCAGCCATATGATTAAAAATATGAGCCAAAAAAATTGAACTTTCAATATTTATTATTTTCAATATTTATTATTTTCAATATTATTATATATGTACATGAAATTGGAACTTATATTAATACAGTTCATATAAGCAAGAAGTAAGTACTTTAATAATAAATAAACTCGCTTAATTGGTTTTTGTTTTCCAATTGAAATCTTTTCTAAGCGAGCAGAAAATTATTTTAAGCTTTAGAAAAAACTCCAATTACTTGAATCAATTTAAATCTCTAACTTAAAGCTAATTAGAAATTCAGATTAGATTTACTCTTTTTTTTTTCTGATCAAGAATATTCAAAGGTGTCGTGGAATCCGATTGCTGTCATAATTGAATTTGTAAGTAATAAAGTAAAACAAAATATGAATTTAAAAATGTAGGACTAGTAATTGAGTCAGACTTATTATTGTTCTAAATCTAATCATTCCAGCAATAATTCTGCAACCCTTAGCAGAAGTATTGATTGGTTTCAAATCTAATTCCAACAGCAATCGTACCACGACATACTTTATTTTATATGTACATGAAATTGTAGCTTAAATTAATACAGTTCATATAAAAAAGAAGTAAGTACTTTAATAATAACATAAACTCGCTTAATTGGGTTTCGTTTTCCAATTGAAATCTTTTCCTATGCAAGCACATCGCTAACCTGTGTTGGCAAAAGATATGGTTATCCTGTCTTCGATAGATAGTCGGACGAGCCGCTACTCGGCGAAGTAGAGATGATCGTTGTGTCGGTGGCAGCAGTTACAACAGCAGTTTATAACTTTGCACCATCCGTACAGTGTGATGAATGCTTCACTAACTTTTCCAATTGCTTGGCGCCAGCAATTTTTGCTGTTTGTAAAGCTTTAGCTGTAATGCAAATATATAGATGGGTTAAAGTGGTTTTCGTATGTTATTCAACAACTCACCCTATACCATCATCACAGCCTTCTCATCGATTTTGAATATGTGTACTGTTTCAGTATTCAGACCCAGTTCGTTTGGTGCAATATTTTCGATTTGATGAATATGTATACTATCCGTTAGGCAGACAATTGGGTGCGTTCGATTCATTCATATACTGTGGGTATTTGAGCCGTAGATGCAATGGCAGATATTTTGATTCTTTTTTAAGTGTAACATTTGTAAACAGTTAGGTTTCTCTGCTGTCACCATCACCACTAGAGAGCTATTGAAGAAACGCTCGACCAAGATAATATGTTGCGATTTACGCGCATAGATTTCTTCCACCTTGTCACAGTTATTGATGGAGAAAATGCGAAATCCATATGTACCATCGAATGAGGAAATGGAACTGTAGAGGAAGAAACATTTTACAAAATTCAATAAAATCAAAAAATGATAGTTGTGCTAAAATGGGGTAAAGTATTGTATGTTAAAGTATAGCGAAGTCTCAGCGGCTTTGTCCTGGTGAAAATTGAGTTTGAATAGGTTTTATTCTTCGTTCTTAAAAACATGTACGAAGGTACCTGGTAAGATATTAAAAATACTCAACACTTTTTTGCAATACTTAAAAAAAACTCATATTCAAACTTCTGTTTAACTTCTACATATCAATAGCTACCTTTACCACCAGGAGTCACTATTGCTTCTACGCCTATGCTACTGTTTCCTACAACGATGAGTTTTGTAATAAAATAAAGAGCTATCTCCCTAATCTCTCCAGTTTTGTCGCCTCGCGAAACCTGATATTGTCACCAACCAAATCATCGGTGACCGTATTTAAAACATGGCGGCCGTCGCATGTCGACCATATGAAATTGCCCTACCGACTGTCTTACACTCTAAAATCTTGGGTGTGACTTTCGATCAGGATCTACATTTTGGAGAGCATGCACTAGCCAATGTAATTGCCAAACAAAACATTAATTTCGATTATCGATACCTAACGTAACGTGGCGAAGAGTTACCCTGATCTTCTACCACATATTTTGTGGTCACCAATGGTGGTAATAAAAGCACCACCAGCGCTATTTTGATTTTCAATGATAACGCTTATCGGATTTGGCATCTGATCGGTATCTAAACGGCGTTGGGCTTGATCATACTGTTGCGGCTGTTGATATTTACCAGTAACAGGTGCAGGTGGTTGCTAAAGAAAATAATCATCAGCAAATTTTTAAATATATTAGTTGTATTAGCATACATTATAACCAGGACGTCCGGACGTATCCGGGTATTGGGGGTTAACCCGGCTTGGGTGGTTGGCTGGGCATCGGCGCCTGTCCAGGTTGTGTTGGTAGCATCATTTGACCCACGTAACCATGTGGTGCATCTGGTTGTTGTAGAGGATAACCTGGCTGTTGAGGTTTTCCATTTGTGCTCGATTTCCAGGCAACGAAGCGTATTGTGTTGTCGATTCCATTTGTTGGAGACGTGCACGAGGTGCAACAATTGTTTTCTGGAAAAATATTAGAATTTGTAATATTGTACAACTACAAACATAAATACATATTAAATTCACTTTCCAAACACTTACATCCACCATCGCTAAGTTATTTTAATTTAATTTAATTTAATGCTCCAAAATTAGCACAGGGCTGCAGCTCAATTAGCGGAAAATGGCGGACGCGCTGAAAATTTGTTTCCACACAAAAATTACATATTTCACAATATCTATGAATATAGTAGGTGCGAGAGAGCACGATACATTGTGGCAAAGCTAAATTTGTCAACATGCTATTTCATTTGGAGAATTTTTCATTCCAAATCGTCACCCCTGTCAAAAATTCGTGTGGCTGTGTGCGTTTTTGGTCACACGATTTTTGCAGGGAAGGTGGCCGCATCGAACAGCTGATTATAACCTTTTTTATTTGATTTGATACATCAACTTCCGGCGCAGTAAGATTTTGACATTTGTCCATCGAATTTACAAAAAAAAGTACATGGAATTCTTATTTATGTATGTAGGTATGTGTGTTGCTCCTGTTCCACAGCATTTTAATTTTATATCATGGCGAAAAGTGTTCAGTTCAGAGTTATTAATTTTCATTAAAAGTTTAATTTATAACTGACTTATCTTGTTTGGTTGATTTTCCGACAGGGTGGATAAATGATGTATATTGGAACGATTTTCCGTCATCCCTTGTCAAATTTGGTTTTGAGACAAACCGGTTTCGGCGTTGTGCCATCGTCAGTGTCGATTTTCGTTCTGATCTGTTGTTGTCGTTTGTCCTGTATTTATAGTTCGTAGGTATATGAGCAGGTATTGTCAAATTGATGCTTGTGTATATTTAGTTATTTGTATGTGCTGTGTGTTCATTTAGAACCGAGGGTGGTTTACTAATCGATTTGTGTGGCTGACTGGGGTAGGTAGAAATCTGTGATTTTAGTCGTTTGACCTTCTTTGTCGATTTTTTGTTTTGGTGTGTCAATTGTTTTGTGTTTATTTGTTGTTGTGTGTTTGTCTGCTGTACCTGTGTGATTAAGTTGTTTCCTGTAAACAAGTTTTAAAGGCTCAAATATTGTGTCAGAAATTGTGTTTATCTGTTCGTTTATTATTCTACCGTCGAATGTTTTCTGTTTGTAGATTTCCATGTTTTCGAGTACGTTGAGACGTCGGCCCTTTTCCTGTATGTGAAGAACCCTAACTGTTTTATTGATGTTTGCTGGGGAACATTCATTCTCGACCATGTGATTCGCGAAGTTAGACTCGGGTATAATGTTTGGATTCCGTATTTTTTTGTTGTAATCTCTAATATGTTCTCTGAACCTTGTTCTTATTTGCCGTCCTGTTTGTCCTATGTAACTATGCTGGCATCCGCAGGTGAGCTTGTATACGCCGTGGCTGCTAAACCGATCCTCTGAGTTAATGTTAGTTCTTAGTTTTCGCCCTAGATTGTTCGATGTTTTGAATGCTGTGTTAATGTTGTATTTTTTGAAGAAGTTTGCCAATTTATATGTTGCTTTTCCAGTATATGTCATAGTCGTCCAGCTATTATTTTCCTTTTCATTATTTCTTTTTGGTTCTCCATTTGTCCTTCTGAGCTTATCTACTAGTGCTTTTTTATATCCGTTGTTCGCAGCGATATTATATATGACCTCAAGTTCTCTCTTATATGCCTCTTGTGTAAGCGGTGTTCTTTCAAGTCTATGTACCAAGTGCCTTAATGCTGCATTTTTATGCTGTTGAGGGTGATTTGAGGTATTGTGTATTATTGTATCGGTGGCCGTTGACTTTCTATATATGTCATAGTTAAACCTTTTGGCTTCTTTATCAATATTTATCGTGAGGTCTAGATAGTTGATTCCTCCGTCTTTTTCGGTTTCCATTGTAAATTTTATATTTCCGTGCTGCTTGTTGAGGTACTCCAGTACAAGCTCTTCGTTATTAGTAGTTAAAACGCATATTATGTCATCCACGTATCTAGCATAAAATGACACGCCTAATTTGGACTTCAGCTCCTGTATGTACTTTCCTTCCAGATTTTGCATGAAAACTTCCATAAGAATTGCTGATGTGGGGCTTCCCATTCCAAGACCGTTTGTTTGTCTATATATTTTATTGTTGAATTGAAAATAGTTTTGACGTAAAGTGGTTCTTAGCGTATTTGTGATTTGCATACTTTTCACTTTGTTTTTTGTGTTATGAACTATTGTTGAGCTAACTATGTCCAAAGTCTCCGATAGTGGTATAGATGGGTATAAATCTTTTATGTCAAAAGATACCAATTTGCTGTTTCTTGTTAGCTCTACGGTCTCGAGTCTCAACAGATCAGAACGAAAATCGACACTGACGATGGCACAACGCCGAAACCGGTTTGTCTCAAAACCAAATTTGACAAGGGATGACGGAAAATCGTTCCAATATACATCATTTAATTTATAACGGAGGGACTCCTTTAAGTGTAAAATGCAGAAAAAACCTAGAGTTTTTCAAATTATTGTGAAAAACTTTTTAATTTGAATTTCTGCAACCAAGTTCACTATATTTGTGTAACACAAGAATCTGGAGGTCAATTCCTTAACTATTAAAAACTGAAAAATGTACACTTATTGAAAACTCATTTGCACACACAATTTAAGCTTTGAATTTAGTTGTGTTTTTATGCACAAAATTTTGAAACTAAAAACAAAATTTTCATTTGTCAGAAAAAATAAAGAAAAAACGGCTTAGTGTCAAAAAACCCTATCGAAATATAAACCGGCTTGTTTGCTTTTAATGAACTACGTTGTATTTTTCTTGTTTTTCGTTAGTTTTTTTTAAATATAGTTCACACACTTACACCAGGGGCCCTATTCAATAACTGTGAGTTTTGAAATGTATATTTTTCTTTCATACATATTATATGAAGAAAAAGGGTACATTCTAAAACTAACAGTTACTGAATAGGGCCCCAGTACGGAAACCTTCTTGGTTCCTTCGACAAAAAATATAAGAGAAAATACAAGAAAAATACATAGAAAATAAAGTAGTGTCATATAGGAGTTTGATTTGTTTGCACTTACAGCACCATTTTATTTGCAGGAGACCTTCGCAGCTACAAAAATTAAGGCGGATTTACACATACGCTTTGGTTGTGTTGCATTTATTAATTCATCTGTCGGGCGAAGTATCGAAAAATTTACATAAATGCTTTGGTTGTGTGCCTACGCTTTGACAACGCCACAAGAAAAACAATGAAACGCCGTACGTTATCTTTGCTTTGATCGACCAAAGCGTTTATATTTTTTGCCCTTATGCATTTGTGTAAACAGCTTTAGAAGTGAAAAATTTCCATGTTACACCTGTGGCGCTTCATATTTTGACTCTAATTTAAATAAATTTTGCTTTCCGTATGTTTCCGCATTGTTACAGGCTACAAATCTTCTAGTATTCTTAATTCCGCGGAAATATATGCAACTATTTCATCTGTAAATATTACAAAGTTTTATTAAACTATCAAATGCAACTCAGCTTGAAGTACTCTTCTGTACCAAAAATGCAACTTTAGACCTGAGATTTGCATCAGGTGAGCGAGGCTGTTTGTAGTTTAGACGTTTATCGCTTAGTTGACACACTTGTATAGGTACCCTACAAGAATACTGACTATCATATGACTATCATCTGATTGTCAGCAATGTCAACCTAACGATCAGCGCCTCATACAAACTTTCTATCACAAACTTAAGGGGACTTGCGCAAATGTGATGTAAACAACTGTGTACGTGTGAGTTTTTGTCTCCTTCTTATACACCAACATCGCCTACTGATTAAGTATATAGCCGTACTGCTCACTCTCATTCCTTTTCCTGGATCAGTGCTGACACTCTAACTATCAAAAAGTGTCATAAATGATAGTTTACTGTAGATAACAGGTTTGACTGTTATACTATCATAAATGACCATTGTTATATTCCGCCAAAAATGAAACAATGCTTTTTGCTTTTTATTTACTTTATTTCATTACGTTTTTAATTTTGTACGTGACAAAAGCATACGTGTTTCTTATTTGTTTAAAATAAATAGTTTTATAAGAATTCGAGTTCAGAATGTTCAATTTAAATTCAGAATATAACAAAACAACAGAAGAGCGCTTTCCTCATGCGGAAACACGTTTAAAAATGAATCACCACTAACCACTATTATTTTTCGCGTATCAATTTTTTGAGTGCGCCCCACACATTCCGACAGCTTTTGGTATTTTTTTATATTATTTTAGATTTTTTTCTTTTAGAATGGAGCTTTGAAATGCTCTCTTTTTCATTTTTTAAATTTATTTTTTTATATGGTTTTCGTCGGTTGAAAATGGCGGAATTTAAAAAATAACAAAACAACCGTGATAATCATTTGATTGTCATATGACAGTCAGTAGTGACAACATGATTAAATCGGATAAACTGTTCTCGCATACATAAAATTCCGTTGAGAATTATGTATCTGTCTCACATGCATAATGGTACCTGCTGTATGTTCTTTTGTTCTGTACCAGGTGTCCGAAGCTTTCCCAGTTTGAGTTCTTTTTCATAATTATAGGCTGTCGTTGGGTACATGCGGACATGCGTGAGCGAACAAAGGAACATACATAAATTTGAGTATCAATGTTTACGTCATCGCAGGATCAGCATTGTCAATTACAAGTGTGAGTGTATTAGTAAAACTATCAGCGTTTCTTGTAGGGTACACTATCCCTACAAGAATACTGACTATCATATGACTATCATCTGATTGTCAGCAATGTCAACCTAACGATCAGCGCCTCATACAAACTTTCTATCACAAACTTAAGGGGACTTGCGCAAATGTGATGTAAACAACTGTGTACGTGTGAGTTTTTGTCTCCTTCTTATACACCAACATGGCCTACTGATTAAGTATATAGCCGTACTGCTTACACTCATTCCTTTTCCTGGATCAGTGCTGACACTCTAACTATCAAAAAGTGTCATAAATGATAGTTTACTGTAGATATCAGGTTTGACTCTAATACTATCATAAATGACCATTGTTGTATTCCGCCAAAAATGAAACAATGCTTTTTGCTTTTTATTTACTTTATTTCATTACGTTTTTAATTTTGTACACGATAAAAGCATACGTGTTTCTTATTTGTTTAAAATAAATAGTTTTATAAGAATTCGAGTTCAGAATGTTCAATTTAAATTCAGAAAATAACAAAACAACAGAAGAGCGCTTTCCTCATGCGGAAACACATTTAAAAATGAATCACCACTAACCACTATTATTTTTCGCGTATCAATTTTTTGAGTGCGCCCCATTTTGGTATTTTTTAATATTATTTTCGATTTTTTTTCTTTTAGTATGGAGCTTTGAAATGCTCTCTTTTTCATTTTTTAAACTTATTTTTTATATGGTTTTCGTCGGTTGAAAATTGCGGAATTTAAAAAATAACAAAACAACCGTGATAATCATTTGATTGTCATATGACCAAAGAGGATGAATACAATAAGAGCCGTCACTCGTTATTTTGTGGCGAGTATCTCGCTGGAAATTGAAAAAATTGATGCCAAACGTTTTCTGAGAGGGACATTTTTAATTGTCTCGCATTTATCCATGCCGTGTAGGCCCCTTGTGCAACTCTGATTTTTGGAAAGAGAATTAAATAAATTAATTAAATACAGTCGAAAAATAAACACAAATACCCCACGAAAATGTATAGAAGACATTTATAAACATCTCGCCCAAAAAAAAAGTAGCGACTACCTCTCAGTATACATCGAGTAAATGCCAAAACCAAAGAGGATAAATACAATAAGAGCCGTCACTCGTTATTTTGTGGCGAGTATTTCGCTGGAAATTGAAAAAATTGATGCCGAATGTTTTCTGAGAGGGACATTTTTAATTGTCTCGCATTTATACATGCCGCGTAGGCCCCTTGTGCAACTGTGATTTTTGGAAAGAGAATTAAATAAATTAATTAAATATAGTCGGAAAAATAAACACAAATGCCCCACGAAAATGTATAGAAGACATTTATAAACATCTCGCCCAAAAAAAAAGTAGCGACTACCTCTCAGTATACATCGAGTAAATGCCTAAAAAATAACGAATGACGCCTCTTATTGTATTCATTCATTCATTCATTTATTAGGCATTTTCCTTATATCTATGTATGTACATATTAAAATAACATCGTAAAAGCAAACAATTTAATCTTATATATATGGGATATATGTACAAGTAGATATAGGAAAAGTTAAGACGTTTGTATGCCAATTCAGCATAGTGACAAATGTCAATTATAGCAAATATAAAAAATACAGTGGGGTGAACTGTTAAATAAAGTGATTAAATTATAAATGGTTGTTTAATTTAATTATAGTATATAAAAAGATTCAGCTAAAATTCCAACAAACCCATGGGTAAATGAAAGGAAAAGCAATTAAAATTATGAAGTATTAGTTATTATAAACGGTTTATATAGCTGGCTGAAGCAAAACTTCGATTTCATTGTGTGCGAGGCCTAAGAGGAAGGACTTAACACTTTCTGTAAATTGCCGAAGATTCCGTAAAGTACGTATTTCGGTGGGAAGTATATTGAAGAGTTTTCGTGAAACAATTGTGAAAAACTTGCTTGAATGTGTGGTTCTGGTCGAAGGTACAACGACTCTAGTTTGTGAGTTTGTCCTCAGGTTATATGTTTCCGACCTCATACTTTGCAGATAGCCACATCTAATAAAAAAAATTTTTAAAACTTTGAAATAATACAGGTCCTTGACTGGGAGAATCCCTAGACTTCTGAAAAGTTCTCTCGATGGATGCAGCCGGTTAACATTAGATATTTTTCGAACAGCATAGTTTTGCAATACTAGTAACGGCTGGGTTTTGTTAAGGGTGGCGCCACCCCAGCAGCTGATTCCGTATTTTAATTTAGAATGAAAGACCGCATAATAAACTATTTTGAGAAGATTGTTGGAACCGGAAGTTCTGAGATGATAAAGACAACGCAAAGAGAATTGAAGATATTTTTTTAGACGGGATATATGGTTACCCCAGCTCATATTCTTATCAACCGTTACACCCAGATACTGAAATTCATCAACATAGTCTATCGTGAAGCAGTACTTACTACAGGCCACAAGCGAGGCGAAGGTACCGGACTGAAAAACTTGGCACATATTGTCATGTAAAGCAAATCGCTCGCAAATCGCAGAATGAAAAACAATACTTACATCCGGTGGTTTTTTTATATTTAGACTAAAACTCATGAGTTTGGTCTTATTGCTAGCGACGAGCTTATGTTTTGCAAACCAAGTTCTCAGTAGATGTACATCATGGTTTATACTACTTATCAAATCAAAGGTGTTAGGAGAACTATAGGCCATCGCAAGATCATCTGCGAATGCAGTGACTTCCCCCAAGAAGGGCATATCAAAAATTGAATTAACATAAATTAAAAATAAGATGGGACCGAGCACGGAGCCTTGCGGAACCCCTCTCGTGATTGGATTAGTCTTCCCCAGCTTTCCGCAAACTCTGACGCATTGTACCCTTTCAGAAAGGTATGATTGAAACCACTTATGTACAAATCCTCGAAAACCGGCATCATACAATTTATTTATTAAAATAGCATGATCTACCGTGTCAAAAGCTTTGGTTATGTCTACGAAAAGACCAGCGCAATTTTTTTTATTGTCCAACTCTTGATAAATAAAAGAGCAGAATTCTAGTAGAGCATCTTCAGTAGAGCGGTTTGCTCTAAAACCAAACTGCCTTGGACTAAAAAAACTCCTGCTTTCTAGAAACTGCATAATTCGATTTTTAAGAGCTTTTTCAAAGACCTTAGATATAGAGGATAGAAGTGAAATAGGCCTATAGTTATTTTTATCTTCCCTGTTACCCTTTTTAAACACGGGTATAATAATTGCACATTTCAAGGCATCGGGGAAAATTCCTGTAAAAACACTAGTATTAAATAGATGCTTTAGTACGTCCAGCATATTAAGGGCTATGTTTTTAAGAAGTTTATTTGAAATACCGTCGTATCCACTAGAGCCAGAGTTGCTTAGACTTTTTATTATTGCAAGGAGCTCAGTGCCTGTGAAGGGTTCAAACATAAAACTGCACCTAGAAATAGATGCGTCACCACTGGACATGATGCAGTTGCAGGAAGAAGTATTGCATTGACCAACAGACACAAAAAAATCATTAAAAATATCAGCAAAAACAGAGGGGTCGTCAATCATATTGCCACAATTATTCAGAGCAATAACCCGTTCACTACCAGAGCTATTTCGGTTGATAATGCTATTTACAACTTCCCATTCTTTTTTAGTGTTCCCATGGCAGCTCAATAGTCTACTCCGGAAATAAGTATCTCGGTGTGATTTTATGTCTTTATTTAATTTTTTGCACAACTTTTTGTAACGAGATCGAAGCGCAAGATTTCTTGGATGCTTTCTACACTTCACACCTAACTTATTTTTCAATTTAATACTTTTTAAAAGGGCAGAATGCATCCAGGGTTTAAGCTTGGTTTTGGATTTACGTCGAGCACAAGTGAAACTAGAGAATTCTATGTGACCATGCAATATATTTATAAACAGAGAGTATGCTTTTGAAATATCTTTCTCAGCGTAGACAACAACCCAATCCTCATAAAGCAGCTTTTCATTAAGCATGGAATAGTTTATCATATTCGTTTTTGTATTGCTCGTTAAATCTTTCTTTTTCATATGGAACTCAAGTTTGACACCAGTCATACTGTGATCTGTAATACCTAGTTCCAAATTAATACCAGTGCACGCACGCAAGCTGCTAAGACGGCAAAAAATATGATCCAGACAAGTGCCAGAACAGTTCCTTGTCGGCTCATTTAAGTACGATGTAAAACCGTGACTGGCCAATAGTGCTAGGTAGCTTTCAGATACCGCATTCAACTGCATTATATCTATGTTCAAATCACCTAATATAACTACATCCCTCTCTTTTAAACCATTTAAAAATCTGAGAACTTTTCCAGAAAGGCCTGACTAGTTTCAGAATGTAACCTCTTTGCCAAAACAATAACGAGTGACGCCTCTTATTGTATTTATCCTCTTTGATATGACAGTCAGTAGTGACAACATGATTAAATCGGATAAACTGTTCTCGCATACATAAAATTCTGTTGAGAATTATGTATCTGTCTCACATGCATAATGGTATCTGCTGTATGTTCTTTTGTTCTGTACCAGGTGTCCGAAGCTTTCCCAGTTTGAGTCCTTTTTCATGATTATAGGATGTCGTTGGGAACATGCGGACATGCGTGAGCGAACAAAGGAAAATACATAAATTTGAGTATCAATCTTTACGTCATCGTAGGAAGCAAAAAATTTACGATTTCATTAGAAGGTGAAATGAGATCATTAAGTTTCTGTGTAAAAACAGTATTACCAAGTGCGCAACTAACACCTGATCGCTCAAAATTTACACACACACACAAACATCACTAATGGCCATATTACGGAAATCTTAGGGAAATTTAAGTTAAATTTTTAAACAGACATAAAATGTTATAATTTTGGAATATATAGCATCTAGGACACCTTAATTGCAGTAATTGAAAGGAAATGTTTGCTTATACTCAAGTATTTAATTATTTTTTCTAAATTTATCTTTAATATTGATGCATTGATTGAAGTTATATTAATCCAATGCAACTCTGCTTCTCCTTCTGTTCTTCATTCCATTCCCTTCGAGTGTCTCTTTCACTGAATTCGAGTGCCTTCCACTCTATTCGCAACATAACCTCAATTTAAGCTGCCAAACTATATAGTAAATAATGATTTAATGCAACAAAGTTGGTAGCATTGTGAATGAAATAAGTGTGATGATGATGGAATATTAGAAGGTGGCGCATTGCGCATGTAAACATTAGTTCAGCTGTTTTTTATGAGCAATTTTTACCTTATTTTCCTTTAGCTCTTGTTGTTTTCTTTCTTTCATTCGCTGAAGCAGTCAAGTGTGACGTAGATGCGCAGAATGAAGCAATTTTGCACTCGTGAACACCATCCCCACTCCCCAGAACACTATCTGCATAATGAGAGCACTCCGATCAGGGAGAGAAATGAGATGCTAACCAAACAGTTCCTGTTGAATACCCAGAAATCTGGGCATCCAAACAGACTTCTGATTGATGAGCCAACACCGCCCAGGAGCTTAAGGAGTCATCTCCGTAAGCATTATGAGGAAATACGCCACCTGAAAACTCAGCCGTATGAAGCCAAAAAACACAAGCAGGTCCTCAGCGAACTCCACAAACAGGCGTCGGACCTTTATGCCAGGAATTGCCCGGTGAATCCAGTACTCAAAGAACAGTACCCAAGACTTGCGGAAGAAGAACGCATACTCCCCAGGAAAACGCGAGTCACTCTAGCTCAACTTCGAATTGGATACTGTAACAGGTTAAACTGGGATTCAAGGGGTTGAGTAGCGCAATACATAGCTTCTCCAACCCAATTGTCAATCTCACCTTCGAGCGGCGAATCCCGTTTCACTAACAGACGAGGCTCTGGCGACCCCAAGCTCCTCATGGAACTTGAGGGTGGGGAGGGAGGGATGGCCTGAAGGTTCAATGTGGCCATATAAATCGTTCCCGAGATGGTCGGGCCAGCACCTTAATGGTGCTGTTACCGGAGCGTATCGGATCTGTATCCGACAAAGGACCATCACATCGATAACACTCCCCAAAGCCTTCGGGGAGTAACCTAATCGCTACAACAACAACAACAGGTTAAACTCTTACCCATCCAGAATCAACCCCGACACCAAAATGTATGCCCCGATTGCAATGTGTCCAAACATGACACCAACCATCTCTTTAATTGTAATGTGGAACCAACGTCTCTAACACCCCTCTCATTATGGTCCACCCCTGTTAACACTGCAAGTTTCCTTGGACTTCCGTTAGAGGATGGGGCGAAGCTCTGCTACAACAACAACAACAGCAACAGGTCAATACGCGTCTTTTGATACCCCTTTGATATTTTTGGACGTGTATTAAGAGTGTCATCCTGTCGTAATTACAATTTGTGGGAGGGACGCAACAAATTAAATAGGAGTACACTGAAATTACAGCCCTTAGTCAGGAAAATCACGAGTCGCTCGGGTACATACAACCCGCGGCCTTGGTAAGCGAATCGGAGGGGTCTGGGACATTATAAGGGTTTTCCTTAATATCATTTGAACGACGCAAATTTTTTTTACATCGGATTTTTGATGCTGAGGTTAAAACGCGTGGTTTGAAACCTTTCCCGATATTTTTGGACGCGTATTAGAAGTCGGCCACTGTTCTAAATTTTACCCTTATACATTTATGACCATAACGTTGATAACGTTTACTACTGAACTCAGTTGTGAAACCACTAAGCTATAATACAAATCAATCCTATAATGCAATTTCTGTCCAGTTTTAAAATCTTGTATATCTGATATTATATAATGATAATATTTACATTTGATTATCCTTTTTATGAAATTTTATCACTTCATAGATTTACTGCGAAATATCCCGAGCTGTTCCGAGAATACTTCATCATACGTATATAGTATTTATATATATAATGGGACGGTTTGTGTAGTTTTTATTAGCTCCCGGTACTTTTCCAAAATCGGCTCGATTTCTTCAATGACAAAGTCATCCACTTGTGCACTGCTGCGCCCAGTAAATGTTTGAGCATCTAGAATGTCACCAAGTTTGTCAAGAATGGGTTCAAAATAGGGATCTTTCCGAATACGTTCAATTAAATCGTTATTTTTTCCATGTTGTTTAATTTGAGTTCCGGCCTCTTGTGACAATACACGTATCTTCTCATGGCATACTTGTCGATCACCACCCTCTTTGACCATGGCCATAATTATATTTTCTGTAGACATAAAGGGCAGTTCTTGTGATATGTGCCGATCAATTACCTTCGGATATACTACTAGTCCTTGGGATATATTAAGTAGTGTTAGCAATGCCGCATCTGCTGCTAGAAAAGCTTCCGACAAAGTTATCCGCCGATTAGCAGAATCATCAAGGGTACGCTCTAGCCACTGCGTTGCGTGTGTGTTAGACACATTAGAGAAAAGTGTTATCATATGCCTGGCCAGTGCACAACAGCGCTCTGAACGCATAGGATTTCTTTTGTAGGGCATAGCTGACGAGCCGATTTGAGTTTTTTCAAATGGTTCTTCCAATTCTTTCATGGAAGCCAATAACCGCAAATCTGTACACATTTTATGAATGCTTGTGCCTAAACTAGATAAGGCACTTACTACTTCAACATCAACTTTTCTAGAATATGTTTGACCCGTAATTGTATAACACTTCGTAAAACCAGCCAGTTTTGTTACTTCTAAATCCAACTGCTTCACCTTCTTACAGTCGCCATCAAAAAGTTGTAGGAAAGAGGCTTGAGTTCCGGTTGTACCCTTTACACCACGGAAACGTAAATCTTCTCGGCATCTACTTAAGGCACGTTCATCCATAAGAAAGTCTTGAATCCATAGACAAGCACGTTTTCCAACTGTTGTCAGTTGAGCAGGTTGCAGGTGAGTGAAACCCAAGGTAGGTAATGACTTATATTTAACTGCAAAGTTCTTTAAGCAGAATATTATAGCACCTAGCCTAGGAAGCAGAAGATCTAACGCATCGCGCATTATAAGAATGTCAGAATTATCACCAACGTAACATGATGTAGCACCTAGATGTATTATAGGCGCAGCTGCAGGACATTGTTTGGCAAACAGATGAACGTGAGCCATTACGTCGTGCCTAGTTAAGCTTTCTTCTGCGATGGCTGCCTCAAAGTCCACATCATTCACCGCCTCGTGCATTTCAGCGATTTGGGCATCAGATATATTCAAGCCGAGCGACTGGAATAAAAGTCGTAATATACATACATATGTATATATATATATACATACATGATAATGAAGAAAATGTTGGTACCTGTTCCGCCTTTGCTAGCCACACCCACAGCTTTCTCCACGTTGCGAACTTATTCTGGTCACTAAACAAGAACTGCATTTCTTTGCTGGCATAACGCGAGGACAGCGGGGATCTATATCCACAATAATCAGCCATATTATTTTTAATTTTTAAACACCCTCATAAACTTCTAATGATAACCGCAGTAAAGTTCTTGACCTTCGTGATAGTGATCATTGTAAACTTTACCAAGTAGCGCAACTAACAGCTGATCGCTCAAAATTTGCACACACACACAAACACCACTAATGGCCATATTACGGAAATCTTAGGGAAATTGAAGTTAAATTTTTAAACAGACATAAAATGTAAGAATTTTGGAATATATAGCATCTAGGACACCTTAGTTGCAGTAATTGAAAGAAAATGTTTGCTGCTACTCAAGTATTTAATTATTTTTTCTAAATTTATCTTTAATATTGATGCAATGATTGATCCAATGCAACTCTGGTCTTCCTAGTGTTCTTCATTCCACTCCATTCGAGTGCCTATTTTCACGGCCTGCGAGTGCCTTCCACTCTATTCGCAACATAACCTCGAATTAAGCTGCCAAACTATATAGTAAACAATGATAGTGATGGTACCATATTTCGCTATTGGTGATTGCATCGCCGCTATTGACAAATCGCTAATAGCTATAGCTATTGCAATCCAAATATATCAGTGATTGGCGATTTTCCTTCATTTGATTCTTTTTAATGACAATCACCTCTGGCAGAATATCGCCAATAGCGATTATAGCGATTGGTTATTTTCCTTCAGCATGAAATTCTAATACTAATAGTGATAGCGGCGATGCAATCATCGATAGTGAAATATCGTTTATCACTAGTCATCTGTGTGCTTTACTTTCGGACTGAGCAAAAAAGTTTATTGGATACAAAAAGGAATAATTTTCTCGAAAATTGGAAAGAATATACTTTTACAAAAGTTTACCAGTTATTATCGAAAAATCGGTATAGTTGACTTAAGAATTACACAACGAAACAAATTTCTCGTCAGCAGATAGTGGTAAGTAAGGGCTGCTTTTTGTGCAGAGAAATTGTGGAAACGGCGAATGGAACAAAGCAAACTTGTGCAACAACAATTTCGACGACGAAGTAATGTGCAATAATTGCAAAAGATGGTTTTGCAATGGGCGTGGAAGCACATCTGGAGGGATTCAAGGGGTTGTGTAGCGCAATATATAGCTTCTCCAACCCAATTGTCAACCTCACCTTCGAGCGGCGAATCCCGTTTCACTAACAGACGAGGCTCTGGCGACCCCAAGCTCCTCATGGAACTTGGGGGTGGGGAGGGAGGGAAGGCCTGAAGGTTCAATGTGGCCATATAAATCGTTCCCGAGATGGTCGGGCCAGCACCTTAATGGTGCTGTGTTACCGGAGCGTATCGGATCTGTATCCGACGGAGGACCATCACATCGATAATACTCCCCAAAGCCTTCGGGGAGTAACCTAATCGCTACAACAACAACAACAACAAGCACATCTGGATCCCAAATTGTTAATCATTCGGTGAGGGCTAAACGTAGGGAAGTCACCCTACATTCTGAAGGTCCACTTGGAGAAACAGTATAAAATGTTACTCTTGGGGGCGTACGTAATGTATTTGTATTAGGATTCATTCCAGCACAGGCTGATTCTGTTGTAGTGGTGTTTTTCCGGTAAGCTGAAAATGGAGTAAATATTAAAAACTGTATATATTTAAACCAATAAATTTAAATTTTAGTCAACCATGTGCAGCGCAAAAATCTTTGAAAAGATATGAATTGGGATCAAGAACAACGGAAGCTACTTATAACTGATCGTTCGTTTTTGTCGTGGTTGGTTAAGGTACCTACCGAGCAAGAGCAGTTGCGTGCACGACAAATAAACAAATTGGAGGAATTATGGAAGGAAAATATTGATGCAACACTTCAAGATTTAGCCAGGTATAGATACTGAACCATCACAAGTGCTATTGCGTTATGAAGATGGTTTTCAATACCAGAAAGTTTTTGGGCCACTTGTGCGCCTAGAAACAATACGATACAAATTTAAAAGAATCGCAAACACAGGAGAGTATAGAAATAAGATGGGACGTTGGCTTAAACAAAAACCAATAGCATATTTTACGCTTGCTAAAACTGATTCGGACATGAAACTAAGGTAACGTTGTACAAGACGGTGCACCACCTATTTTTTGTCGAAATTTCTCAAAGGTGGTATCAAAAGACGCGTCTAGACCTCCGTTTTAAGTAAAAAAAACCGTAAAACCACCCCGGGAGGGTCCGAAATATGGGGCCCGATCCACAATTTTTTTGCATAGTACACCTTTCAGGGTTGGCGGCCTTCGGTGGATCCGACACCGGTTTGGGGATCAAAACTAAATGCGCGCAGAACACCTTTCTGCATTAGTGTGTGTGTGTGTACCACAAATGTGGAAAAAAAAAAACAACCACATGGAAATTTGAACCGATTTTTTGCTTATATCGTTTGACAGAAAAAAAATTTAATTTTCGCTTTCGGATTCTTAAAACGGAGGTCGAGACGCGTCTTTTGATACGGCCTTTGATAAATTTCCATAAAAATTAGGTGGCGCACCGTCTTGTAAAACGTTACCGAAACTAATGCACGTGTTATTCATAAGTTAATACTTCTAGTCTGTAGCCGTTGACAGTTTTATAAAATTTGTGTTTTTGATGGAAAAATAAAAGAATTGTAGAAACATATATCACTCGTCTTATTGTAAACATATTAACTCAAAATTTGAGTTTTTTGGGAGAATGCAATTCAAGCTTTGTCATATGGTTTGTATATGGTTGAATTCTCCGGCTAATTTCTAGGGCACTGAAGTGGGTGGCTAATTTTTTGCTAAAGAATATTTTTATAATAGTTTGAAGAATTTGCTATATGTTTCCTCTATATTTTTCATTAAAAATTGATTCACTTTACTATACAAATATTATGCAGCCAAATACAACTTTCAGAAAATTTATAAAACAAAGATGCATAGATATCTATTTTAGCTAGTTTCATCTCATTGAGTGTAATACGAGACTGAACATAATGTCGTCATCCAGATAATAATATTGTATCATAATATCTCAGAAAATTAGAATTTCACATTACATCAGTTTACAATAAAATGTACATATTTTTTTCCTTTTATTCCAATTTTGGTTCATATATTCTGTATACTAAATTAAATTAATGTATAACATTCAATCTACTCCGGTAAACAAACTTAAATATTCATTTTTTATATCCAAATATTCAAATAATTGCAGATTCGCTTATTAAAGATAAATTAAAGCGATCACCATAGCTGTAAAAAAATAGCCATATCTATATTCACTGATAACTCAAAATCGCTGTATCTGTATAGAATCACTTGTTAAAACAGAGCGATCGCTATAGCTATAAAAAACAGCCGCGATTTAAAAATAGCCATATCTATTTTCACTGATGCTCGAAATCGCCATTTCGTCCATCACTACTTCGTGACCATTGTAAATTTTACCAAGTAGCGCAACTAACAGCTGATCGGTGAAAATTCGCACATTCACACGCACAGTTCTCGACTCAGTTTCAAAAAAAAACTTTAGATTATTTAATTCAAATTTTAAAGTGATATAATCCTTACAAATTTATGTATACAGAATATGTATGGCGTTTTTGTTGTTTTTAAAACAATAGTTTTATTTATATTAAAGCTTATATCATTTTTTTTTAACTTTGAAAAATCTCCGAACACCATTGCTTCATTATATGACATTCGACTGCCTAGTCCACTGCCTTCCACTCTATTCGCAACATAACCTCTACTTAAGCTGCCAAACTATATAGTAAACAATGTTCGTGACGTTCTGTTCCCATACGAGTCACTAATAGAGTTGGCAACACTGATAACCTGATATGGAACCACGGTTGCCGCACCACGTTTTCATTTGTGACCAAAATTCATCGAAAAAAGGACTAAATCACAAAAATGGACTATTATTTCCCCCACATTATAATGGACGATCTTCTAAATAATACATACTCGGAGCTCAGCAAACACCACAAGAGCATAAAATTCTTGGTGAAGTATGTGGACGATTATAGTGTTAACTACTTTGTACTCTTTACTTTAATTTTTAAAATAATTTTTAATTGAGTTTTCGTGTTAACTTAAAAATTTTTGAATAACTTCAAACAAGAAAATTCTAATTAGTATTAAAATATTTAAAACTCAAAAATAAACAAAAATAAATTTTTAAAAATAAATTAAGTACCCACACAGCATTTAAATGATACATTTTTGAACTTTCCTTCATATCAACACAATTTGATTACTCCTTGCGACTAAATACTGAGTTTTCATACAGTTGAACAAAATAAATAATAAAATAAGATTCCTTTTAATGATCAAAAACTGAAAATCATTTTTCGATCAGTTTTTGAAATCACCTTCGAATAACTTTGATGAATAAATTTTAAGATTTTATAAAAATGAACATAGAGAATAATAAAACTTGTTTGCTTTTGATGATCAATATCTGAGAATAAATTTTCAATCACAATTTGGAATCATTTTTGAATTTAATTTCTTTACCTTCGGTGATCAAAAATTTAAAATCATTTTTCAATCAAATTTCTCAATCTATTCAGACTATCTTTCTTGAATAAATGATAACTTTATATTTGTTAAAACTATACTTCTCATTGAAAATCTGATTTATCTTCATTAGCCCACATTTTTTCAATCATAAAATCCAAAAAAATTACAAATATACAAAACATATTCAAGACTAAAAGTAATACGAATGCTCCTCCTAACCTAAGATGTCTTCTAGCATTTCTCTAGATGCGGCTTCCCAGAAAGGACCTACTGGATAGAACCGATGTACGTAAGTTGTAAGCTGTTTGAACCGCTGGTAAGTTAAGCTTGATCGACACGCCTGGACCCGGCTTCAACATCCCCAATGAGCTATTATTGCCAAAAACATCAAGTTATATTTAAAGAATGATATGAGACATAGTAAAATCGTGATTTTTAAAGTGACATCGTTACCATAATCTAAGATGATAATCATAGATGATGTTGGATGTTGTAGTCGTGTGTGTGTACAACGGTCAAGTTAATTACTACCTTCGGTTCAAAAAGCTTATTTCCGAGCTTCCAGATGCTCTCACCCCTGATGAAATATGACCTTTATATAGTATTTAGTTATGTATTAAATATGATGGAAAACTGCGTCACAATAGTATTCCCAAATGATTCCAAACCATCATTTAATATGATTGAAAAATGTTCTTAAATGTGATCAAAAAATGACTGTAAAAAGTAATCAAATGTTATTGCAAAAGAAGTAAAGTACAATCTTCCAATGATATCAAGTATGATAAAAAGCATGATTCAATTACAAGAGGCTCCAGATGTAGCTTTTTTTAAAATGTGACACTCCGCACTCATGGTTGTTTTTAAGAAGGAGAGGAAAAAGGGGAAGAATTTAATCCCGTTTTCAAAAAGGTATTAAAATTTTACAAAGCGGTGTGGATTGAAGTTACTAATATTGTTATAATAATATCTGACGAAGGTTATGAATTTAATGCCCCGTTTTTCAGTGAGAGTTTAAACTCCAGTTCAAGTTGACTAGAGTTTATCCTACAACTTCAGCCGCTTAAGCAGAGATGATGCGCAAAACTTTATGTTATTGAGCAAAAAGGCAAGGTTACATTCTAGTCAACTTTAACTCGAGTTTAAGCTCGCATTGAAAAACCCGGGTAAGCATCGTATTTGCAAAACTAGCCAGGAGGCGCAGTGTTGAATTACCTATAAACATTTTGCCGCTCGAAGCCAGACGTTCTGTTCAAAATTAAATGTTTATCTTCGACATTATCGCTGGCTCTTCTTGGACAAATCTGTTTCAATGTTCCCAATGGAACCCTCCGTTCTTATAATATATTTTACATTGAAGTTAGGAGATCTAATTATCTTAATTTTGCACCTCTCGTTAGAGGACTTGAAGAGTTTAATCGGATTTCTTGAAATCTGGATCTTGACTTCACGATCTCAAGACCTTTGTTTAAGTTACTGATTGAGTCTTACTACCGAACAAATACAACTGTTCCTTGAACTCACTGTTAATTGGGTTTAAGTTAATTTATAATAACATTGTAAATCTAGTCAGTAGGGTCTTTTACCATTGACTTAATAAAGATATGAACATGAATATGAATAAACAGCAACTTCTTTATGGACCAACGCAATAAAGTCGAAGAAATTGCTCGATCGCAAGTGTTGAATTGCGTTGGTCAACTCCTTTTATAACTCAAAAGTACAACTGTTTTGTATTTAAACACAGGAACTGAATTTATTTATTTATATTAAGTGTACAGTAAAGAGCACCCAACAGACTGCACTGGTAATGATAATTTCATGTCTCCATAGAACTTTACACGTTTATGCCAATCACGTATATAGCACGGTTTGTTTGGTTTCTTCATAGGTATATTTCACTGAAACGAGAAAATAAACCAAAAAGTTCATAATAATCGGCTAAAGTGTTACATAAATAGCCAAGTTGGTAGGTGTAGCGCCTAAGCCCACTGCGTATAGGCACCTGCATTCAACAATCAATATTCTTCACAGAATTTGTTCAATAACTGATTTGATTTTCTGTGTTTGGACAAAACATTTTCATTGTCCGCCGCGAAGCTTAGCATTGTGCAGCTTCATCTCAACGTCCTACATCTATTAAATACTAAATACACTCTTCCGCATCCTCTAGGCATTATTTCAACTAGCGTCGTCTATAGATGCGCAAAGCATTGTACAAATTTCAAATAATAAATACGTGGCGTTTTGTCCATAAATACAATTTGGCGCCTTCGGTCTCTTCTTCGTAGGGCACATCTTCATCGGGAATCGATATCCTCATGGGCCAGTGTACATGAGCGTCATTTTATAATTTTCGCTTTAATTTCAAACGTTAAGATCTTTTATTAACGAATTCATGGAAGTAATCGTGTTATTGACGGGGACGCAAAATTTAGATTTAACGAAATGTTAATACATAAAACAAAAATATAAACAAATTTTGGCAATACAAGAAAAATATTTTATTTTTTAACGGATGAGAACAAAATAAACTATCAAAAGTATATAAGTGTATCCAACTTATACCTTTTCTCTAAAAAAAAACAAAATACGTTTTTATAATTTTTGTTCGATATTCTGAAAGGAGTTTAAAAAGAAGTAACACCTTAAGTTTTTAGGAGCAATGTGAGAGTTTGGAAGGTGAAAAGTACAGGGTCACATTGCGCTACATGGGTAACCTTGTATAATTAAACCATGATAAAAAGATGAATAAAAAGTGTTTAGAAATATGAATCATAAATGATTATTCAAGAATAATCACATTTAAGGTACACTTTTCTCCCGACGAAACATTGATATTCGAATAAAAAATACTTTTAAATTTAAACGTTTTCAATCATAGGGGGGTATGATATTTGAATATTTTTTGATACAAATTTTCAAAAAATGTTGGCTGGGGTAATAAGCCACATATTTAGTTTATTTTTAAAAATTTATTTTTGTTTATTTTTGAGTTTTAAATATTTTAATACTATAGTGTTAACTACTTTGTACTCTTTACTTTAATTTTTAATTGAGTTTTCGTGTTAATTTAAAACTTTTTGAATAACTTCAAACAAGAAAATTCTAATTAGTATTAAAATATTTAAAACTCAAAAATAAACAAATATAAATTTTTAAAAATAAAATAAATATTTGGCTTATTACTAAAACGATATACTTGCCATTATCAAAAGAAACGACGCAACTTCAATACTAAAGACACTAAACCAATACCACGGTAGACTTCAATTCACTATGGAAATGGAAGAAAACAATAGCATTCCTTTCCTAGATGAACGCATACATAAAGTTAATAAAGGCCTCATATTTGATTGGTTCTTCTGGGCGCCTAATCAATTTCCTATCAGCGCAACCACGAAAATACAAAATTAATACTGCCAAAAATTTTATAAACAAAGTTTTGACAATAAGCCATAGCCAATTTCATGACGCTAATATACAGAAAATAAGAATGACGCTGAAAAGAAATAATTACCCAAACCACCTCATATCGGACCTAATACAATACAAATTACATGAAATGCAACAGACCCCAAATCAATCACCAACAACAACCAATAAAGAAACAAAGCAATACCATAGTGTCACTCACATTCCCAGGCTAACAGAAAATCTAGCACAAGACATAATTAAACAGCAAAATATCACAATAGCCTACCCATTTAACCACACGTTATCGAGATGTTTCACAAAAACAAAAACCCCACTCAACATAGAACAACAAAACAACGTGGTTTATAGAATAGAATGCAAATGAAAGAACGATGAAAATTGCAATAAAATTTACATAGGCACAACTAAGCGCGCATTGGGCACGCGAATAGCCGAATATGAAGCTGATATTAGGAAGCAAAAACAAAACACAGCTCTCTCACAGCACGCAACAACACACAAGCATATGATTGATTTTGCAAACACGAAAATTATAGACAAGGAAGCCAAAGAAAAAACACGATACACTTTACCCTGCAAAAACGCTCCACGTCATTTTACGGTCATTGTGACTTTCTGCAGCGGTTATATTCATAGTCATTTTTGCATGGGCGGATTAGGTTTTGTGATCAAATTTTCCTTTTCGTTCCTATTAATGTGATCGTGCATTCCGCTCCCACCTATAGGATGTGAGCATAGTACTGTGCTGCTCACACACGTCACAATGCTCGTCAAATGGCGGTCATTTTTCCGTCATTTCACTCTACATTTTCGAGTCATTTGACAATCAATTTTACTGCGGTTTTACCATTTATATAACCGCCATATAACGTGAATTTTACCTGTAGATTTACTTAACCTGGAGCAGCCATATGAAGAAAATATGAACCAAAAAAATTGAATTTTCAATATTTATTATTTTCAATATTATTATATATGTACATGAAATTGGAACTTATATTAATCCAGTTCATATAAAACAGAAGAACTTTAATAATAAATAAACTCGCTTAATTGGTTTTTGTTTTCCAATTGAAATCTCTTCTAAGCGAGCAAAAAAATAATATTAAGCTTTAGAAAAACTCCAATTATTTGAATAATCTACAACTTAAAGCTTAGTAGAAATTCAGATCAAGAATATTCAAAGGTGTCGTGGATCCAATTGCTGTCGTAATTGAAGAACTTAAAAATGTACGACTATTAATTGAGTCAGACTTATTATTGTTCTAAATCTTATCATTCAAGCAATAATTCTGCATAATTCTTAGCAGGAGTATTGATTGGTTTCAAATCTAATTTCGACAGCAATCGTATCACAACATCCCTTATTATATATGCACATGAAATTGTAACTTAAATTAATACAGTTCATATAAAGAAAAGTAAGTATTTTAATAATAAATAAACTCGCTTGATTGGTTTTCGTTTTCCAATTGAAATCTTTTCCAAGCGAACAGAAAATAATTTTAAGCTTTAGAAAAAACTCAAATAATTTGAATCAATTTAAATCTACAACTAAAAGCTAATTAGAAATTCAGATTAGATTTACTCTTTTTTTTCAGATCAAGAATATTCAAAGGTGTCGTGAAATCCGATTGCTGTCGTAATTGAATTTGAAAGTAATAAAGTAAAGTAAAATATGAATTTAAAAATGTAGGACTAGTAATTGAGTCAGACTTATTATTGTTTTAATCTAATCATTCCAGCAATAATTCTGCAACCCTTAGCAGAAGTATTGATTGGTTTGAAATCTAATTCCAACAGCAATCGTATCACGACATCCCTTATTATATATGCACATGAAATTGTAACTTAAATTAATACAGTTCATATAAAGAAAAGTAAGTATTTTAATAATAAATAAACTCGCTTAATTGGTTTTCGTTTTCCAATTGGAATCTTTTCCAAGCGAACAGAAAATAATTTTAAGCTTTAGAAAAAACTCCAATTATTTGAATCAATTTAAATCTATAGGAAGATAAAGAATAAATATTTCCTATTGAAATTTAAATATAAATGTATTTTATTATTTCACAATGAAAAATATTTAATGACTGACTCAACTATGAAAACTTGTTGAACAATATAAAATGTAAATGTTAGTTGCTAAGCAACACTTTTGTTCTGAAAACTTGAACTGCACCGCCACACTACCCCCCTTGGTAGAGAATTTGGCTACAAATCCAAAATTTCTCGAAATCGAATTTTCCTGCCAGACCGGGTCGTGCATTCTGGAACTGGTGCATTTGTAGGAACAGGAGCAGGTACAGACGTTGAAACAGGATCTGATGTAGAAGTAGGAATAGGTGTTGAAACAATGTCATCTTGAATAACAAAAGCTGGTTTTACACGATCAATAGAGACTTTAGTTGGTTGATTTCGAATTTTGAGTGTGACTGTTTTTTTATCACGATTAATTATTTCATACGGCCCGGTGTATGGAGGCTGGAGTGCTTTAAGAAATGCATTTCGAAAGTTCCTTGAAAACAAAAACTCCAGGTTGACAGTGTCTTGATGCTGGAAGTGGACGTGAGCGCGACATAAATTCACGTAAACTTGAAAGAAAACTGCTTGTATCATCGGAAATTTTATGTCCAAAACTCGAAGAAAGAAATTCACATGGCAAACGAATCGTCTCACCATAAACCATTTCAGAGGAAGTAGCTTTGATATCTTCTTTAAAAGCTGAGCGAATTCCAAGTAGAACTAGAGGCAAAGCCCGAACCCAGTCAATGTCGGAATGAGCCATGATTGCGGCTTTCAAGTGACGATGTAATCGTTCGACTAAACCATTTGCAGCAGGGTGCCAACTTGTAGTGAAATTATGTCGAATTCCGAATTGTTTAACAAAAATTTCGAAAAGATTAGAGGTTATAATTTCAGGAACGCCAAACCGAGATATCCAACAATCCAAAAGTGCATGAGTCACATTAACTGCAGTTATGTTCTGCAAAGGATATACCTCAGGCCATCGAGTAAAACGATCGATGACAGTCAAGCAATATCGAAACGAACATGCAAGTGGAAGTGGACCAATCAGATCAATGTGAATATGGGAAAATCTCCTTGTTGGAGTTTCAAAATTTTGAAGTGACGCATGAACATGGCGTGATATTTTTGATCGTTGACAATCATTACAAGCACGAGCCCAATTTCGACAGTCTTTATTCATTGACGGCCACACAAAACGATCGCTGATTAGCTTGAGCGAATCATTGGCACCTGGATGGTTCAGGTTATGTAGCTGATCAAAAACAGAACGACGAAACGGTGATGTTATGAACGGCCGAGCTTTTCCTGTTGATGTATCACAAAACACAGTAAGTGAGGAACCAGGAATTGGCACGCGCTCGATGCAGAGAGATGAGTTGTCTTGGGTAATTCTCTTAAGTTCATCGTCTTCTTCTTGAGATTCAACCAGTAACTTGTAATCCAACGGTGCAGAAACAGCTTCAACTCGTGATAATGTATCAGCAACGACATTATCGGCTCCTTTGCTGTGCTGGATATCAGTTGAAAATTCCGAAATGAATGAGAGTTGTCTGAGTTGAACCGGTGGAAGTTTTTCACGTTTTTGTTGACAAGCGTAAATCAATGGTTTATGATCGGTGTAAATCGTGAATGAATGTCCTTCCAAAAAATGACGAAAGTGCTGGATTGCAGCGTAGATCGCAAGAAGTTCACGATAGAAAGCAGGCCAAGAGCATTCTTTTGAGGACATTTTCTTCGAGAAGAAGGCAAGAGGTTGCCACACACCATCGACAAGCTGTTGTAAACATGCTCCGACTGAATGGTTCGAAGCATCTGTAAACAAACCAAGGGGCGCACCAATGCGAGGATGAACCAGAAGTGAAGCAGAAGAGATACAGTTTTTACAGGTTTTGAAAGCTTTTTCCAGTTCAAACGTCCAGTTGATTGGTTGAGATCCTTTCAGGAGTGGGTTGCTGATTGTGTTATTCAATGGAGCTTCGTAATCAGAAACATGCGGAATGAATCTGCGATAGAAGTTCAACATTCCAAGAAAACGTCGAAGACCTTGAGCTGTTTTTGGCAATGGAAAGTCCTTGATTACCCGGACGCGCTCTTCTGGAGCTTGTATTCCAGCAGCAGAGATAATGTAACCAATAAAAGGTATTTCATTAACTCCAAAAGTACACTTTTTGACGTTAATCACCAATCCGTATTTTGCTAGACGTTCAAAAATGATCTTAAGATGCCGTTCGTGCTCTTCTTTGGAACGAGAGAAAACGAGAATGTCATCCATATAAACGAAACAAAAATCTAAACTTCGCAAAACTTCATCCATGAACCTTTGAAAGGTCTGGCCAGCGTTTCGAAGTCCAAACGTCATGAATGGAAATTCAAAAAGGCCAAATGGAGTAATAATAGCAGTTTTGGAAATGTCATCTTCGGCTACAGGAATTTGTTGATAAGCTTTAACAAAATCAATTTTCGAAAATACTGTACAACCAACGATAAAGTGAGTGACGTCATGAATGTGAAGGACAGGATACCGATCTGGGATAGTTCGAGCATTCAATGCACGAAAATCTCCACAAGGGCGCCAAGCTGAATCACTTTTTAGTGCCAAGTGTAAAGGCGATGACCAAGAACTCTCTGATGGACGAGTTGTACCAGCCTGTAACATAGCGTCGAATTCTTGTTTAGCTATTTTTAATTTCTCAGGATTTAAGCGTCGGACTTTGCTTGTCACCGGTGGTCCAGGAGTTGTACGAATGTGATGAACAGTCTCGTGTTTTATATTACGAGGTAAACCAGGTGGACGAGTAATTTCAGGAAATTGAGAAATGAGAGCACCGAAAATCGATGAGTCCTGAACTGCTTTAACACTGCTTTGCGATGAAGGCTGAGAAAAACCGTGTACTTGAAGACCAGTTGTGACGTCGACGATGCGTTTTGTACGACAATCCGGTAAAAGGTGATAATAAGCGAGAAAATCCGATCCAATTATTGGTAGATCGACGTCAGCGACGATAAATCTCCATGGAAAATCACGACGAAGTCCTAAGCTGAGATTCAAAGTTAGAAAACCATATGTTTTGATTTTGCTTCCATTTGCAGCACACAAGTCGTAATTGACAGGAGAACGACGATCACGTAATAGACGTCGAGGAGAACAACATAAGTCAGAACCAGTATCGACGAGAAAGCGATGTTTAGATATCTTATCAGTGACTGTGATCGCTGCAGCTCGGACGATGACTCGAAATTTAACATCAAACTAATTTTAACGTTGAAATGTTTGGGAGAGAGTTTATTTCCAGAACAGGGATTAGAATATAAATGTGATGACAATCGATCAAATAATGGAATTGTACAAATTTAACTTACCGCGGTTGCGTCTCGTCCGGCTTACTTTCAGCGAATGATATTGACAAGAGACAATCGCGGTTTACATTCCAATGCATACATACAAACAGATGATTCACAATAAATACAAGTAACAAATGATCGACAGGGTTGCGTGCGGCCGTGCTGCCACACCCCCGCCCCCGTGAATCAACAAGATTCACCAGATTCTACGTCCAACAAAGCCAATTTGGATGCAGCTCGCCGCCACGTTCCTTTCGAAGTACGCACGTCCGCTTGCCTGACGACGCCATCCACTCCTGGGTAGACTTATTCTATAATGCCTCGACACCATTGATTACGTGGTATGGAACTGTCGCAAATAAACACAATATCGCCAATCTTCAAGGATCTTGTAGCCTCACACCATTTCGCACGACGGGTTAATGTTGGCAAATACTCTGCAATCCACCTCTTCCAGAAGTGATCTCGTAGTTGGCGAGCAATCCTCCACAGCTTTCGCAGAGCACATAGCCTTTCGGGCTGTACATGAGTCGCTGGTGTGTGTGCAGTGTTGGCCGTGCCGAGCAAGAAATGGTTTGGCGTGAGTGGTTCCTCCTGGTCAGGTGATATTGGCAGATGAGTGAGAGGACGAGAGTTGACGACGTTTTCCGCTTCGATCAAGAAGCACAGCAGTGTGTGTTCCTTCGGACAGCTCTCTTTCAGTGTTTGACGCAGCACTCGTTTTACGCACTGCACCATCCGTTCCCACGCACCACCCTCGGATGGATTGATCGGACAGTTGAACCACCACTCCACTCCTTTACTTGACATTTCTGCCTGCAAGCGCTCGCAGTCGAATACTTCACTAAACCGTTTA